>NC_067283.1:156324789-156445943 GCF_020740795.1 Apus apus | reverse complement strand
GACGCCCTCCATGAAGCTGGTGTCAAGGTGCTGGATGAGCACCCGGATGAAGGACATCTCCTTGCGGGTGTTCTCGAAGATGATCCGGGGGTCGTCTGACTGGCAGCGCAGGCAGTTGGGGGCCATCACCATGGCCAGGTTGTTGACGTCCATCTTGGTGACCGCCACGTTGGCCGGCTGCACGAACACCTGGAGGGGGGGGGGGAGGAAGGAGATGGGGTGGAGGAAGCGTGGGGAGGAAGCGTGGGGAGGAAGCGTGGGGAGGGACCACAAGGGGGAACCAGGTGGAGGAACCACAGGGAGGAACCAGGTGGAGGAACCAGGTGGAGGAACCACAAGGAGGAACCGTGGGGGAACCACGTGGAGGAACCGTGTGGAGGAACCAGGTGGAGGAACCACAAGGAGGAACCGTGGGGAGGAACCAGGTGGAGGAACCACAAGGAGGAACCGTGGGGGAACCAGATGGAGGAACCAGATGGAGGAACCGTGTGGAGGAACCACATGGGGGAACTGTGGGGGAACCAGGTGGAGGAACCACAGGGAGGAACCATGGGGAGGAACCAGGTGGAGGAACCACATGGGGGAACCGTGTGGAGGAACCACATGGGGGAACTGTGGGGGAACCAGGTGGAGGAACCACAGGGAGGAACCATGGGGAGGAACCAGGTGGAGGAACCGTGGGGAGGAACCAGGTGGAGGAACCAGGTGGAGGAACCACGTGGAGGAACTGTGGGGAGGAACCAGGTGGAGAAACCATGGGGATGAACCGTGGGGAGGAACTGGGTGGAGGAACCACTTGGGGAAACCGTGAGGAGGAACGGTGGGGAGGAACAACGTGGGGGAACCATGTGGAAGGACCAGGTGGAGGAGATGCATGGAGGGGGCTGCGCGGGGAAACCATGTGGAGGAACCACGTGGAGCAACTGGGTGGACTCCCCAGTTTTTGCCTGAGACAGAAGTCACCACGTTGGGAACTTCCCACCCGCTGAAGGAACCCCGAAAACCACCTGAAGAGGAGCACCCGGGTGGAGGGGTGACCCCGGGGGGGGAGAGGGGGGTCCTGGCCGTACCTGCAGGAAGCGGATGAGGTAGCACAGCACCATTTTGTTGATCCTGGGCAGAGAGTGGACAACGGCGATGGCCGCCTCGGGGTTCTCGTAGTGGGTGATGCACTGCTCGTAGAACTCGTGAGGGATCAAGGGCTCCTCCAGCTCCCGGTACCAGAGCTTCAGCAAGGAGGCTGGGGTGGGGAGAAGACCAGAAGATCTTAAGAGCCCTTGGGGTGGAAGGGCCTGATGCTGCACCTCAGACGAGGCCTTGAGGTCCTACCGGGGACGTGGGGATCCTCCAGGCCGGTGGGGATCTTCCACTGGTCCACCTGCAGCTTGAGGGCGTTGACCTCGTCAATGTCGCCGGGGACTCTGGAAGAGGGGAGAGAAGTTGGTCATCAGGCAAGAGAGGGGGACCCACCCACCGACCACCCCACCCTGGGCTTTCTGGGGGGCCTGCTGGGGGGTTATGTGTGGGTCTCAAGGGGAACCGGTGGGCGGACATCAACTGGAGGTGGTGCCACGCTGGGGAGGTGGTTGCTGCCCCACAGGGAGGTGACATCCTGCTGTGTGCAGACCCCAAGAGCTCCAGGTCACTTTGGTGGACACCACGGAATGGACATGACTTTCTCATGGAGAGACCCCCCCTGCTCCATGGCCTTGGAACGAGGAGAAGTTTGGGGGAGAAGAAAGGTGCCCATGGGGACGTGGAGAAGGGGACAATAACGAGGTGACTCATGGCTTCCTCCATCAGAAGGAGAAGTTGGGGGGCCGCCCCACAGGGAGGTGACATCCTGCTGCGTGCAGACCCCAAGATCTCCATGAGACTCTGGTGGGCACCAGAATGGACACCACCCTCTCATGGAAACACCCCCCCCCCCATGGCCTCGGAGCGAGGAGAAGTTGGGGGGCTGCCCCATGAGGAGGTGACATCCTGCTGCGTGCAGACCCCAAAACCTCCACGTGACTCTGGTGGGCACCACGGTATGGACACCACCACCTGGTGGAGAAACCTCCCCCCCCCCATGGCCTCGGAGTGAGGAGAAGTCTGGGGACTTCCCCCTGGGAGGAGAAAGGCGCCTGTGTTTGGGGACTCGTGGCTTCCACCAGGAGGAGGCCCAGGCTGCCACCACCCTGGTGGGTCACCCCTGAAGCAGGAGGTGGCTTTACCTGAAGATGCCCTCGGTTTGGTCCCCGTTGAGGGCCAGGACCTCCTCAGAGAGGCGGGTCTGCACCCAGGGCAGCTGCCGGTCAGGGTAACGCTCCTTCTGCAGCGCCACGATGTCCTGCAAGGAGCTGCCAAACATGGAGGGGTTGAAGACGGCGTTCTTGGCGTGACGGATCTCCTCGATGTTGGGCTTCTTCAGCCCCTGGCAGAGACAAAGAGAAGCCACCGGTGCTGTCGGGACCTGCTCGACGCCACCAGCCCGTGGTGGAGCTCCGGGGCTGGTCCAGAGCTCATGGTAGTGGTGGATGGAGTGGGTATGAGGGTGGTGGGATGGAGGAGATGGATGGAGTGGAAGTGTGTGTGGTGGGATGGAGGAGAGATGGAATGGACATGGGGGTGGTGGGATGAAGGAGATGGATGGAGTGGGTATGAGGGTGGTGGGATGGAGGAGATGGATGGAATGAACATGTGTGTGGTGGGATGGAGGAGATGGATGGAGTGGAAGTGTGTGTGGTGGGATGGAGGAGATGGATGCAGTGGGTATGAGGGTGGTGGGATGGAGGAGATGGATGCAGTGGGTATGAGGGTGGTGGGATGGAGGAGATGGATGGAGTGGGTATGAGGGTGGTGGGATGGAGGAGATGGATGGAGTGGGTATGAGGGTGGTGGGATGGAGGAGATGGATGGAATGAACATGTGTGTGGTGGGATGGAGGAGATGGATGGAGTGGAAGTGTGTGTGGTGAGATGGAAGAGATGGATGGAGTGGGTATGAGGGTGGTGGGATGGAGGAGATGGATGGAGTGGAAGTGTGTGGTGGGATGGAGGAGATGGATGGAGTGGGTATGAGGGTGGTGGGATGGAGGAGATGGACACAGTGGAAGTGTGTGTGTGGTGGGATGGAGGAGAGGAGATGGATGGAGTGGACATGAGGGTGGTGGGATGGAGGAGACAGACACATTGGACACGTCCAAAGGTGAGCAGGGGACCATCAATGGCCCCTTTGTGAGCCCAGCAGGTGACACGTCCTCTTCCACTACAGGACATTGTCTTGGCCAACATCACCAGGAGCTGCTGTGGACCAAGGAAGGTCCCACTGGGTCTTCTCCATCCCCACAGCACAAGGAGAGTGAAGCAACCTCTGCTCCCAGGATCGATCCCATCGTCCCTTGGTGATGGGGAACTTTGGGAAGGACCTCAGAAGGTCTCTAGGTGGTCCCCAGAAAGTCTCCATAAAGACCCAAATAAGTCCCAGAAAGTTCCAAGAAAATCCCCAGAAGGTCTCAAGAAAGAGCCCAGAAGGTTCCCAGAAGGTTCCCAGGAGGACCCCAGAAGATCTCCAGTAGATCTTCAGAAGGTTCCCAGAAGATCTCCAGAAGGACCCTAGAAGGATCCCAGAAGGACTCCAGAATGACACCAGAAGGTCCCCAGGAGGACACCAGGTCTCCAGCAAGTCTGCAGAAGGTCCCCAGAAGGTCCCCGAAAGTTTCCAGAATGTTTCCAGAAGTTCCTCAGGAGATTATTAGAAGATCTCCAGAAGGTTCCCAGAAGGACCTCAGAAAGTCCCCAAAAGGTTACCCAGAAGGTCTCTGGAAGGTTCCCAGAAGGTCTCCAGGACCCCAGAAGGACCCCAGAAGGTTCCCAGAAGGTCTCCAGGACCCCAGAAGGACATCAGAAGGTTCCCAGAATGTCTCCATGTCTCCAGAAGAACCCCAGAAGGACCCCAGAAGGTTCCCAGAAGGTCTCCAGGACCCCAGAAGGACCCCAGAAGGTTCCCAGAAGGTCTCCAGGACCCCAGAAGGACCCCAGAAGGTTCCCAGAAGGTCTCCATCAGACCAAACCACGCTGGACATACCTCACCATTCTCACCGCGGCTCTGGTACAACTCACCACGCTCTTCCCACCACTCTCCAACTTCATCCTTCCTCCTTCTCCAGGCCCCATCCCCACACCCTGGCAGCCCCTTGGTGGCCCTGGCCGGGGGTGGTTGCCCACCATGACCCTCCCCACGTCCAACCCTTGGACGTACCTTCTTGGCTCCCGTCAGTGCCGCCTTCTGCAGCTTGTTGTAGCAGTACTTGGCGTAAGTGCTGATGGCCACCCCTGCAAGAGAGACACGGGGGGGGGACAGAGGTCATCTCCAGGTCATGGTGGGGTTATGGAGGGTGAAGGTCATCTCAGGGTCATCCCAGCTCCAGGAGGTGTCAAGTTCCCCCTTGGGTTCTGCTCCACCATCGCTCCCTGGGGTGGGTTTGAGGAGGATGAGGTCCCCCCCCCCCTGCAGCTCCACCATGGAGGGGCCCCCATCACTCAACCTTCTCCCCAAGACACCTTGGAGAAGTCACGTCATTGTACCCACCTAAAGTGGGACCTTGGAGCTCCCTTGGCTCTGTCCTCCAGCTCTGGGGGCTGATTTTTCACCCCACAGCCACCAACCCCATGGTCAACCCCTCCACCATCCATCTCCTGCTGGGGCCACCACCTCCACCTTCATCCTTCACCATCCACCTGCTCCTCCTGATGCCACCCTCATTCCCTCCTGCATCACCCATCTCCTCCTGGTGTCACCAAGTCATCCTCCCCCCTCCACCCTCCATCTTCTCCTGGGGCCACCATTCCACCTTCATCCCACCCCACCCACCACTTCCACCCTCAACCACGCCTACACTATCCAGCTTCTCTTCCTGGTGCCGCCACTTCCACCCTTGTCCCACCCTCCACCATCCATCATCTTCTCCTGATGCCACTCTTACCCATCCCCACCATCCATCTTCTCCTGGTGCCACCACTTCCATCCTCATCTCCCCTACACCATCCATCTTCTCCTGGGGCTACCACTTCCACCCTGAATCTCCCCCCCACCATCCATCTTCTGGTGCCACCACTTCCACCTTCATCCCCTCTCCACACCATCCCTCCTCTCCTCCTGATGTGCCTCAAGAAGGAGTTGACACCCTCAACCCTTGGAACATCCCTAAGCTGCCAATGGGCTCCTTCCAAGGGAGATGCTCCAGCATCCTGCAGCCAAGAACCCTGGAGACCCGGTGGTACCTCCTGGACCACCCCAGAAGGTGCTGACAGCCCCAGAAATTCTTCTGATAGCCCCAAAAATGGGCAAATTGAACAAAAAAGCAAATCCATCATCTGGAACCTTCTCTCCTTCGATAGCTTTGAAACCACCATCTCGTGTCCCTCCAGTCCCACATGCTGGAGTCATGGAATGGGTTGGGTTGGAAGGGACCTTTGAAAACCATCTAGTCCAACCTCCCTGCAGGGAGCAGGGACCCCTTTGACCAGACCCAGGTTGCCTCTTTGGATGCAGCCCAGGAGATGAGAGCACACGTTGCCACCTCGTGTCCCACGTGTCACCCACCAGTGTCCCCAAGGCCTTCTCCACTCTCCATCCATCTCCCAGCCTGTGCAGATGGACCCTCAGACCTGTCCCCAACCCACCACCCACCCTGGCGTCAACCCCAGCCTGGCTGTGGGTGCCCTTGATCCCACCACCCACATCATGGGTGGAGACACTGACCAAGCCCCTCCCTGGGTGGGGGACATCAAGGCCACTTCTCCAGCTGCCACCCCCAGCCCCAGGTCCTGCTCCCACCATCCCTGGAGCTCCAGGTTGAGGTTCTTCACCTCGATTTCCTCCAAGAACACAATGTGTGTCCCCCCCCACCCCCCGCTGGTGCCCACCTGGGGGGCCACCCACCACCCCAGGGGTGCCTCATCATTGCCAACGCCCCCCAGGGGTTAATTACTGCTCGTTAAGAGGTTCCTGTTATTAAATGGATGGGAAGGACGAGGAACGAATCGATTCCTACGTTATCGTTATCGGTGTCAACGAGACACGAAGTTCTATGGACCCTGACATAAAACATCAGCAGGAATTAATCACATTAATCGGATTCAAGAGGAGGGAATGAAAATTAAATCAGGATGAAACGGATGAAAAAGAAACAAGGATTTAGTAGGTTAGAAATTATTTGCGATAGGTTATAGATTCATGAATAAATTAAATAGAACAGATATTATTTGAAATAGACAACATATAATATATATCATTAAGATATTAAATATTTTTAATATTTAATGTATAATATGATGTATCATATATAAAACATAGAATATAGGATATATCATAGATTATACATTATATATTATACAATGTATATTAATAAAACATTATATATATTACATGTTGTATATCATATATTATGTAACATAAGTTATATCTCATATATATTATGTACTAGATATTATTAAATATAATATATTATGTTATATATGTTATATTACATGTATTATATACATTATATACCATACATTATATATTATATATTATATATTATATATTATATATTATATATTATATATTATATATTATATAATAGATATCATAACAGAATATATGATTATACATTATATACTATACATTACATATTATATTTAAATTTCATACAATATATTATATTTAATATTCTATATTATAATATACAATATATATCATAACATAAAATATATACTATCTAGCATATAATATCTAATATATGATATATAACATGCAATAAATATTATGAAATATATAATATATATCATATATTAGACATTATAAAACATATATAAGAGAACATATGTTCTACATTATTATAGATTAAATATATTTTGTATTAAATATTAAATATTACATATTATGTTACATATAATGTTATATTCTAATATATTATTACAGAATATATATTATGTTATAAATTAATTTATAGATTTGATATTATACATTAAATATTACATATTCTGTATTATATCTTATATATTCCATATTAAGTATTATACATAATATTTAACCTATAAGTTATATAATATTAATGCATATAATGCATAACATTATATCTCGATATAAAATTTTATACAGAACATTCTACATCAAGATAAAATATTATATAGATTATAGTTCTTGATGTAGAACATGATACAGAACATTAGAGATCTATAATTAGCACAATGTATGATTATATATTTTTATAAGAAATACTATAGATTCCTATGTAGTATTTAGTGTATAATCAGGTATCTTAAAATTAAATGGTATTAATTAATTAATTAATAATATATGGCATATAATAATGCATCTTAATAATATATATGATATCTAATAATATATTAATAACGTATGGTTTATAATAATATGATTATTTATATTTTATATATAATGTTTAAAGGACTAATAAATATAAATAATAACTTATAAATAAAAAACTTTGTCTCTCTCTCTCTAATATATAAAAATATATTACTCTATATCCAGATCTTACATTTATGTATCTTATGTAATATTATATTGTCTATATCACATATAGAATATATCACATATATAGAATATGATAAATTAATATTATTTATATTACATTCACTTATGTTATTTAATACAATATATTGTATTAAACTCTTGTAATCTATATTAAATATTATAATAAATAGTGACTGGGAACATTCCAGATAATAATATACATTAAAGACACAATACTATAGATAATAATGTATCTTATTTATATATAAAAATATAAATATGCATATTTTATTCCTATATTCCTATAGATAATAGGAATAATGATGTTAAATATATATTAGAGACTATGTAATAGATCAAATATAATGCATCAGAATAGAGAAATATTATATTATATATTATTATAGAGAAATATATTTATCTCTATATAGAAATAGAGAGAAATATTATATGTTATTATAGAGAAATATTATCTACAAGTAATAAATACTAATGTAAAATTGCTATTTTAAATTATATTCATTGTATTATCATATTTGATATACTTGTTATTTTATTATTGTTATATCTTCATATTACTTTATTATTAGTATAATATTTAATAACATGTTAATAACACATTTATCTCCTTCTGTATTTATTTATTTTTATTAATTTATCTGTTTTTTCTACTATTACATCAATGTAGTTTCATAGTATTTGAAATGATTATGTATTTTAAATTTCTGTGCAGAACTGAATGCATTTCTGATGCTAGAAATGTAATATTCAAGAATCTATAACTTTTTAATAAACTCTAATATTCCACAATCTCATAATCTTATCACTTAATATTTTTACCGTTATCATTTGTACTAACTGTCGTATTATTTAGCATCGATTTTATGATAAACCCCTATTTTTATACTAGATCAAAATGCCATTTTTAGATGATAATTATTTATATTCTAGCCAATTAATATTTTTATATTGTAATAGTAATCTTACACACTAATTAATGATCTGTGATGGGTGACAGGAAATGGGATCTATGATACTTAATAGCTAGTATCTAATAGCTGGTGGCTAATAAATGGAATAAAAGAGATACAGGCTGTACAGAGGAGATATTAATGATCATTAATAATTAGTAGTCAGGAAGTAGATAGTGATTAATAATGTTAATTAGGCTAATTAGCCCATCTGCAGGCAGATGACCCAACAGCTCCCCCTGGTGTTCTCGCCCTCCCCAGGTGTTTATTGCCCGTTAATCCCTTCCTTCCCTCTCCATCGCTCTATGACGTCACTGAGACAGATGATGTCACCGACAGCGATGACGTCACTGAGAGCGATGACGTCAGCGCTGCGGGTGCGCCCCCGCCCCCCCCCCCCCCCCCCTACCCTGGTGCTCCTCAAGGTGGGGCTTGGGCTTCTTGCGCAATTTGGGCTTCTTCTGATTGGTCCTTTCCAGGAGGGCCTGGATGTGCCGGGTCACTGGGAACAGAGGGAGCGAGGAGAGGGGAGGTGAGATGGGATGGAAGGGGTTGGTCCAGCGGGCGAACAGGAAACGGAAACGGAAACCACCCAGCGGGGCGGGACGTGGATTCAGCCACAAGGGAATCGGGGCGAAATGTGAACGGTAAAACAACAAAAAAGAGAAATAAATAAAAAAAAAGAGGATGGAATAGAACATTCAATCATAATTATGTCGTTAAATGAACGATAGAATAAAATAAATTAATTCGTAATTAGTTAAATAAATGGATAGAACATTAAATAAATGTGAAATAAAAGAAATAAAAATTAAGTAATAAGAGGAAAAAGAAAATAAAAATATATAGGAAAAGATATACATTAAATAATTAAATTAAATTAAATTAATTAAATTAAATTAAATTAAATAATAAAAGAGAAAAATAAAATGGAATTAAACTAAGGGATAGAAAATGAAATGGAATGAGGTTGAAAATGAAATAATGCAAGGGAAAAGGAAATAAAAATAAGAGAAGCTAAAAGAACAGAAATTTAAATTAAATTAAGCTATTAAGTGATTAAAATTAAATTAGATTAGAAATAATTAATAAAAAGGAAAATAAAATAAAACAGAACATAAATGAAAATGAAAATGAAATGAAATAAAATAAAATGAAAATGAAATAAAATAAATAAAATAAAGTAAAATAAAGTAAAATAGAATAAAGAAACCCTAAATCAACAGAACATTAAATGTGATATTACTTTAAATTAAAAAAAAAGAAAATTAATAAACATAAGATGACAATAAATGAAAATGAAAATAAAAAGAAACCTGTTGAAAAAATATAAAGAAATATACAGAAATATAAAGAAATAGAAAGAGAATGAAAAAAAAAATCACAAAAGAAAAACTTTGAAAAGATAAAGTAATGAAAAGAAAAAATTCAAAATAGAATATAAAATTCAAAATTGGAAAGAAAAAGAAAGAAGAAAATGTCATGGAAAGAAAATAAATGAGAAATGGAAAAAGGAAACAGAAAATACTGCAAATTAAAATGAAATTTAAAAGAAACATAAAAATAGAACTTAAAAACGGAAATTGAAATGAAAATTCAAACAATAAAAATTAAAACAAGTGAAAGGGAAAAAATCAACAGAAAAGTGACATGAAAACTGAAAAGAAATAAAAATGAAAATAAATAATAATGGAAATGAAAGCAAAAATTATTAATAATGGAAATGAAAATAAAGTAAAAATAAGAATAAAAAATAGAATAATTGAAACTATTGAAGTTTTTGGGTTGGAAAGCTCTTTTAAGAACCTCAAGTCCAACCATTAATAAACAAAATGCAAATAAAAACAAAATAAAAGTGAAAGGAAAAAAGTGGAAAAGAAAAATGAAATAAAATATAAATAAATGAAAAGAAAAATGAAAAGAAGAAGAAACCAGAAATGAAATTAAATGAAAGGGAAAATGGGAAAAAAATTAAAGGGAAAATAAAAATGCAAAAAAAACATGAAAAGAGAAGTAAATAAATAAAATAAATAAGAAGTAAATGAAATAAAATATAAACATACAAATCTTTCAAGGTCTCTTCCAACCCCTAAGATTCTGTGATAAATAAATAGTAATTAAAGGGAAAATGGAAATAAGAAGAAACATCAAAATAATGGAAAGAAATTAAACATTAATAATAATAGAACTGAAGAAGAAAGAAATGAAACAGGAAAGTAATAAAAGAAAAATGAAACTAAAAATAAAGGAAATAAAAGTGAAAAGAGCAGAAATAATGATAATGATGATAATAATACTCATACTAATTATAATAATTGAAAAGAACAAATGAAAATAACAGAAATAATAAATAACCATTATAATAATGTTAATAATGATAATGATGATAATGACAATGACAATGATGATGATGATGATGATGATGATGATGGAACAAAATAAAAATAATATCATGGACATTAAAATGAAAATAAAGGAAAATAAAGAGGAAAATTAAAATTAATGAAAACGAAAACGAAGTAAAAATGAAGAGTAGAAAATGGAAAGAAACTGGGAATAAAAAATGGAAATTAAAATGGAATTTAAAACCAAAATAGTGCTAAAAAATGGAAATAAAAGGAAGAAAAAAAAGGAAATAAAATAGAAATAAAAAATGGAAATAAAACGGAAATGAAAATAAATAAAAAATGAAAATAAAAGTGAATATAAAAAAAACAAACTAAAAAAAAGACAAAAAAACCCCCAAACCTACCTCATGAGAACACAATCAAATGAAGGTGAACATCAAACTTATTAACAAACTTGCCATGAATATGGAAATCAAAATGCAAATCAGCCCGACCCGATGGGCCGGTGACAACGCAGCGGGAAATCAACTGAAAGGTGAGGATGAGATGAGAACGGGACCTGCTGGTGACACTGGGGGGACTGGTGGGTAATGGGGGGACTGGTGGACACTGGGAGGGGACTGGTGGACACTGGGGGGACTGGTGGACGCTGGAGGGACTGGTGGACACTGGGTGGACTGGGGGACACTGGGAGGGGACTGGTGGACACTGGGGGGACTGGTGGACACTGGGTAGACTGGTGGACACTGGAGGGACTGGTGGACACTGGAGGGACTGGTGGACACTGGGTGGACTGGGGGACACTGAGAGGGGCTGGTGGACACTGGGGAATCTGGTGGACACTGGGTGGACTGGGGGACACTGGAGACTGGGGACACACACCCTGTCCTGGTTTCGTCCACCACGTGGTGACAGTGAGGCCGTGACGTTGTCACCCCTGTCATGGGCAGGTTGGGGGGGACACCACGGTCCCACCTGTGGCTACGACCTCTGGCCCATGGGGGCTTCCTTGACCACCTTGTGGACACCTGGGTTGGGTTCATCTGTTCTTGTCCCCAAGCTGGGCAGATCCACCATGACTCCAGGTGATGTTGGTGTCCCTCAGATGTCCCCTATGTGGTCCCCAGGGAGCCCAAGAGGCACCAAAGCCACCTGGAGCTCCACCTCCCAAGGTTGCCTGGCCCAGGATGGCCCTCCAGGACCCCCCTCCTCCATCACCCACTGCCAGATGCCACCAACCCATGGGACGTGGTGACATTCAACCCCTCCCCAGCCATTCTCCAAGAATGGAGAGGGGGTCCTACAACTCCCATCCTTTTGGGGTCAAATACCTAATAACCAAAAACCTAAAACTGATGTCTCTTGTCTCTATCATGACTCAAAACCAGCTTGGGACCTGGGTCCTCTTCCAGCATGAGGTTGTTTTTGGATCCAAAGCTACTTGAGAAGCCAGAAGTATTTGCAGATGGTGATGGTGAAATCATGGAATGGTTTGGGTTGGAAGGGCCCTCTAAAAGGACCATCCTGGAGCTGCTGAACCACAGGCTCATGGAGTCACCACCCCCATAAGGCTTTCAGGCCTGGAGAAGTCCAAAGACCTCTCATTTCTGGCTCATCCCCAGCAGAGGTGATGCCCAGCTCGCAGTGAAAGCATCAAAGCCTTTGGTGGTGGGTCTCACACTGGTTTCTTGGCCACCGGGGAGGAAAGGATGGGTGGCAAAGCCAGCTGGACCTCTGGGTGGGCTGTTGGGTGATCTCCCGGCTCACCCTTCATCTCCTCACTCACCTTCCAACCAGGAGACTCAGGAACACGCCGTGGGGAAAGGAATCAAAGAAGACGAAACCACCGAGTTGGAACCTCAGCAGGGACCAAAGCCACCAGGCAGAGGTTTCTCCCTTACCTTTTGTGTCATTCACTGGATCCATGTGCCTGTAGATGTAGCCTTCAAGGTAGGAATGAAACTTGGGAGTGGGTGGGAAAAAGGCCAAACAAATGGCCATGAGCTCCCAGCCCCGGGCCAGGCTCTCGTAACGGAAGTTCTCGGTGGTCTGGCGGCACAGTTGGATGTAGAGCTCGTCTCTCAAGCCCTGCATGCTCCAACCTTTGGTGGCAATCTCCAAAGCCACGTTGAGCTGGTCCGTCTTGGCCCGCCGGTCGCCCATGTACATCTGAATCAGTTTAAAGATCTCACACGCCTCCTTCTTGACGTTGCGGTCGTTGGTCATGATCATGGGTTTCTTGATGGACTCGCTGCTCCAGGCCAGCATGTTGGCGATGGACACCTTCCTCCGGAAGAGCCCCTGGGTGTGCTTGTTGAAGTGCTTGGAGGCCCAGTTCTCAATGTCCGTCTCCGAGGAGGGTTTCCGCAGGTTGAAGGTGGGGAAGACGCAGCTGGCGCTGGGCATCATGTTCCTGGTCTGTCGGCTGCTCTCGAACTGGGCGCAGGCACCGAGGTCCTCTGACTAGGGGACAACAGCCCGGGGAGGCAACGTCACCAGTGGCCTGGCTGTGTCACCAGCCCACCAAGAAACCAAGCAGCCAGCCAGCCAGTCACCCACCGAAACAACCAACCGCCAAGAGACAGAGCGACCAACAAGCCAACCGTCTGCCTGCCCATCCACCAAACCAACCCATGAACCAAGTAACCAACCACCCAACCAGTCAACACACCAGCCAACCAGTCAACAAAACAACTGACCCACCAACCAACCAACCAACCAACTAATGAACCAAGCAGTCAACAAACCAACCAGTCAACACATCAACCAACCATCAAACCAGGCAACCACCCAACCAGTCAACAAACTAACTAACCCACCAAACCAACCAACCAGTCAACCAAGCTACCAACCAACCACCAAACTACCAAACCAAGCAACACACCACCAAATCAACCAATCAGTCAACAAATCAACTAACTAACCAACCACCCAACCATCAAACCAATCAACCAATCAGTCAACAAATCAACTAACTAACCAACCACCCAACCATCAAACCAACCAATCAGTCAACAAACCAACTAAATTACCACCAAACCAACCATCAGACCAATCATCAAACCAACCAACCACTAAACCAAGCAATCACCCACCCAACCATCAAACCACCCAACAAACCAACCAAATTACCACCAAACCAACCATCAGACCAATCATCAAACCAACCACTAAACCAATCAACCACCCAACCAACCACCCAACCATCAAGCCAATCAACCACCCAACCACCCACCCAACCACTAAACCATCCCCCCACCCATTGCAGCACTGAGAGGTGGCCCCAGACTTGCACCAAAAAGCCATGTCCTCTCCAAGGAGCTGCTCCTCAACTCCAGGCAACCAGAGCTGCCCCAGTGCCAGTGGCACCAGTTGGCAATGGGTGGGAGGGACACACTCACCTGTGATCAGCCCCCCGCCCCAAATAACCTCTTATCAACCATGTTCAAACATGGTTCTCCAGCATACACCTACAGGAGGCTGGTGGCTCCTCCAAACCACCATCAAGATGGATGTTGTTTCTTTACTTCCCACGTGCAGATGGACACAAGCTGCCCAGGATCTAACCTCACCTATAGAGCACCCAAGCAGGTAGGACCTCTGCAGAGCAAAGGTCCTGCAGAGCAGTGTCCTGCTGGAGCCAGCACGACTTCTGGATCATGGAATGGTTTGGGTTGGAAGGGACCTTAAAGATCATCTAGTTCCAACCATGGCAGGAACACCTTCCACTAGAAGGACCCAGGAGGTAGAGGGACACCCAAACAGCTGATGGCCAACATGGAGAAAGGCAAACAAGGACACTTGGGATGGACTGCTCTTTGGTTCCACATGGCTTCATCAACCTTCACCTCCATCTTCTGGAAGTGCAAAGGCCAGGCTAGTGTCACCTGGGCTTGGTGGCATTAGGGACACGGCAGATGGGAGAGAAGGCCTTCCCTTGTCAGAGGACATGCCACATCATCCAGAGGTGACATTGTTGTCCCTACCACGTGCAGGGGAGTTGTATTGGTGGCCTCCACCAAGGTGACCACAGTGGTGTCATCGCCTTGGGGCTGGGCTTTAGGTGAGGAACAGAAGAAAAGGAGAAGGTGGAACCAAGGTGGAAAAACGCAGAGCCAAGTGTGAGTGACAAGCCCAGGAGGGGACAGGAAGCCACCCAAAGAGCCACCAGAGCTGCTGGTAGGATAACTGAGCCTCTGCTTCTCCAAAGAAGTCCAAGTTTCTTGTCTTCTCACTCAACACCTTGTCCCTCCCCAGTGCCCAAGTTTCCTCTTTCCATTGAGGTTGCTCAGCTCCCATCTTCACCATCATCTTCCACCACGGTGATGACAGCTGGGACCTGGTGGTGGGGACACAGGAGCTTCACCCCCTGAGGGACCCAGCCCTGGGTTCCTATGGAGGCCACAGTGTCCACAAGGTCCTTCTGTGTCCTTCAACCTCCTGGTCAGCTGAAGGCACTTGGGACTTTCTGGGTGGAATAAGATGCAGAATTTGCTCCAAGGCTCCTTGCTCTGCAACCACCGCTGCCGTGACTCTTCCAAAAGCTGCTCCACAGCCAGGGCACCCAGAGAGAAGCAAAGGACCACATCAGCCTTCTCTAGCCAAGTCCACTCCACCACAGCTGGCCATGACCTCCTGGGCAGGAGAAGACCTTCCTTTCAGCTCAAGGATTAGGGGAATGCTCAAATCCAGAAGTGCCCTGTGAGGGCAGGAGGTCCTGGTGCCACCTTGGACACACTCTGGTGTAGGGCCAATGTGGGGACACCACTGGTGATACCGAGCATGTCCCCGTGGCTTGTCCCACCCCATCACATCTCCTCTGCGCTTCCCTCCTCCCCGAGGTCTCATCACCCCCATTTTCTTCTCCATTTCTGGCCCATCTTGTTGTCATGGGCAATGTGACAACTGCCCCCCTCCCCCAAGATCCTCCCACAGGTCTGCAGAAGCTTTTGCTTCAACCAGCACTGAAGGTCCCTCAGCTCAGGGGGGTGTAGGAAACCAAATTAAACCCACGTGACAATCTCAGATGTGATCATGGAATGGTTTGGGTTGGAGGGGATCTTTGGAGATCATCTAGTCCAACCCCTTCACCATGGACACCTCCCTCACAGGTTGCTCAAAGCCCCTTCCAACTGGACCTTGAACAATTCCAAGGATGGGGCATCCACAAATTCTCTGTGTCCAGTGTCACATCACCTTGGTTGGAATCTGCTCTTCCTGGAACTGGTGTCCCTCAGCTTGAGGACAATATCAGATGGGGTCAACCAAACAGGACAGAGGAGAAGAGTCCCACCATGTCCCAAGCTCCACGCAGAAGGTGCAGGGTCACTAATGGTGGCAGCTATTCCTCCTGGCCAACGTGAGGATCCAAAGTGGATTTGGAGCTCAACCAGGTTTGGGTTTGAACCTCCTCATGTAGCATCATGACCACGAGGACACTTGTGCACAGGGAATTGTCTTCTGCTGCCTTTGGAGGTGACATCCCACCTGTTCCCTCACACATCCCCATGAGCAAAAAGGGTTTCTAGATGGTTTGGTATTTCCCAGGTCCAGGGTCTTTCTCCTCCTTGCTGGTATCAAGCTCCATCTTTTCTGCAGGTTCCCAGGCCATGGGGACATGGTCAGTGTCACTGTCCTTGCCCAGAGTGGGGCACTACAGGTCAGAAGGACAAATTTTGGGTGTTGGATGCTGGAGGGGAAAGGACATGAGAACTGAAAGCCAGGAGCTGCTGATGGGAACCATCTGATGGGCTGGACCAGCTTCAGCAGGTCCAGGTCAGAGCCCATGGGGGGCTATCAGCAGCAGGAGGACCACACCACCACAGGAATGGTCTACAGGAGCCCCAGGAGCTTCTCTGGGGTGGAGAGGTCTCCAGGGCTGGGGCAGCTCAGTCCCAGGGAGGGGACAAGCAGCTCAGAGCCCTGGGAAGCAGATCCTGGGAAGCTGGTGCACTTGTAGCTGTTTCATCCCAAGGTTTTGAGGGGCAAGTTGCTAAGGAGCAACTTCCTTGAGGGACCAGCTTGCTATGGACCAACTCTGAGGGACCAACTTGCTATGGACCAACTTCTTTGGGAGACCAGGTTACTAAGGACCAACTTTCAGGAACCAGCTTGTCAAGGACCAACTTTTTTGAAGGACCAGCTTGCTACAGAGCAACTTCTTTGAGGGAAGAGCTTGCTAAGGACCAACTTGAGGAACCAACTTGCCAAGGACCAAATTCTTTGAGGGACTTAGTTACTAAGGACCAACTTTGAGTGACCAGCTTGATAAGGACCAATTTCTTTGAGGGACCAACTTGACAAGGACCAACTTCTATGAGAAAGCAAATCTGGCAGCCATGTTGGCAGCACTGTCAATCCCACCATGCTGTGGAGGAGACAGAGGTGGGACCTCCATGGACGTGCTGCCTGCGATGGGGTGGGACAGCCAAACCAAGCTCCTCAACTCAACTTTCCCTCTTGGAAATGGTCTCAGGCAAAGGACATGAGCCCCGTGTGTGTGGCAGGAGCACCCAGCCCAGCCAGGGACCATCCCTTGGGGCTCCCCGGGGAGTTGGGTGTGTACTTGGGGTTCACCAAGACCGGACCAGGGAGGAGAAGCAGCCCCTGAAGCTGTGGCTGCCACGCTGCAGAGCTGCCATGCCTGTGGAGCCACGGGATGGTCCTGAGCACCTGGGTGCTGGATCTAAACCGGCTTTACTGGAAGGAGGAGCTTTCACTGGGAGGGGTGGTGGGGACACATGGCGTGGTCCTCCCACCGGAGGAGGTGGGCGAGGGTCACCAGCATGAGGCAGTGAGGTGAAGCCCGACCCCCCCAACCCTGAGGACGTCCGGGAGGACGTTACCTGCGATGGATGGAGGTAGGGCTCCGGGGAGGCCAGGTTGGTCTGCACCGAGACGCTCTTCTCCAGGAGGATCTGAGGGAAGCCCAGCTTCTCAAAGGTGTTCCTCTTCCAGTGCTTGTTCTCCTGCTGTGCCAAGGCCTCGTCCTCACTGAAAGCTCTCACCACCGGGCCTGGCATGGGCAAGGGGAGGGCCCCGTCACTCTCGTAGCCCGACCCGTCCTTTTGGGAGTCCCAGCTGCTCCGTTGCTTCATGTGGTAATGGGCCTGCTGGGCTTCCCAAGCCAGGCGTGCCTGGGCCAGGAAGGGCTCGGGGTACCCCCTCCCCACCTCCGCCTCCGCCGCCTTGCCGTCCGTCCGGCTCCCGGGGGACCGGTTGGCTCCCGGGGTGGCCCGTTCCTCACCCAGCACCTGCTCGCCCAGCACCTCCCTGTCCCCCGAGCCGTCGGTGGAGGAGGCGTTGGGATCGTGGGGCAGGGAAGGCTTCCGGCTCTTCCTCTTCCTGGTGGAGGGCGAGTAGCCGGTGGAGGACAAGGTGTCCTGTTGGCTGGACCACGACATGGAGTCCTCACCCCCCGGGGCCACCTGGCTGCCAGCTGGGCCGGGGCAGAAGTCGGGTCCCTCCATGCTGCTGTAGTCACCTGATTTGATCTCCAAGCGTTGGTCCCGCACCAGGCAGGGGCTGTGCTGGAGCGAGTAGGAACCCCCGATGGGGTTGGGGGAGTATTTGTGCCTCAAACCCGTCTTCATCTTGGGGCTGGAGCCCGACTGCTCCACGTAGACCAGCTGCCTGACGTACTCTTTGCCGGCAGGGCTGTACTCCAAGCTCATGAAGCGGTCGGGACATTTCTGCTTGGTGAGCACCAGCTGCTGGTAGGGCGAGTTGGAGCTCTGCTTGGGCGACTGCAAGAAAGGGTGAGGCTTCCTGATGGGCGACTTCTGGGGGGAAGCAGCTTTGTAGCTCCCGCTGGCCTCGTACTGCATGTCCACGGGGGGCTCGTCGTAGATGGGGGCTTGGTATTCCATGGGGGGCTCCTCGTAGAGGGGGGGCTCGTAGGCGTAGCGGGGGGAGGAAGGTTGGGAGTCGCTGGAGGGTTTGCGGTGCTGGGCTTGGAGAGGGGAGCAGAAGGAGTCCCCCCGGCCCAGCAGCGGGGAGCAGCTGCCCACGTGCTCGGCCCTCTTCAGGAAGGGCGACGGTTTCCTCTCCGGGAAGAAAACGGAGCCGTCGGAGTCGGAGGTGAAGGTCTGGAGGTTGGGGGACTGCTGTCCCCCCGAGGGCCGGCGGGAGCGGGAGCCCGGCGGGTTCTCCGTGGCGAAGCCGTTGCCCTGGTGGAGCAGGAAGCTGGGCTCCCGGTCCGTCACCTTGATCAGCATCCGCTCCTTGGTGCCGGCGTTCCAGCGCAGCGACGACGTCCTGCGGGGGGGAAAGAGGCGTCACTGGCTGGAAACCCCCCTCCTGCCCCTCCCTGTGCTCTTGGTTGGAGGGTCAGAGAGTGGTTGGGGCTGGCAGGGAGCTCTGGAGATCACCCCTGGCAGCCCCCAGAGCAGGGTCACCCCCAGCAGGTCCCACAGGAACCCCCAGAGGGGCTGGGGTGTCTCCAGAGAAGGAGCCTCCTCAGCCTCTCTGGGCAGCCTGGCCCAGGGCTCTGCCACCCTCACAGGCAACAAGTTCCTCCTCATGGGGAGCTTGACCCTCCTGTGCTCCAGCTTGTGCCCGTGGCCCCTTGTCCTGTCCCTGGGCAGCCCTGAGCAGAGTCTGGTCCCCCCTGCTGACCCCCTGCAGATACTGCTCAGCCTTGAGGAGACCCCCCCTCAGGCTCCTCCTCTCCAGCTGAACAGCCCCAGCTCCCTCAGCCTTTCCTCACAGAGCAGACACTCCAGTCCCCTCAGCACTTTTGTGGCCCTCCCCTGGGCTCTCTCCAGCAGCTCCTTGGCCTTCATCCCCTGGGCAGCCCAGAGCTGGGCCCAGCTCTCCAGATGTAGCCTCACCAGGGCAGAAGAAAGGAGGAAAGAGAGACAACCCCATAATCACTGCTCTGGGACCGGCCTAGAAGCCAAAGGAGGGACATGTCCAAGCACCCCAAGTCTCTCCCATCAGATGATGGAGACACCAGGGCATTGCCACCATCCCAAATGTGACCCCAGGACTTGAGGTGTCCCCTCTCCAGTGCCCTGCTCCTGCTGGCCACACTAGTTCTGACACAAGCCAGGATGCTGGTGCCCTTCTTGGCCACTTTCTTGGCCTTCTTGGCCACCTGGTCACATACTGGCTCATCCTCAGCCACTGTTGACCACCACCTCCAGGCCATTCTCTCCTGAGCAGCTTCACTCCTCTCAGTCCCTGCCCTCTGCTTTTCTCCAACCTAATTTTTTTTAGCCTTCAGATGACCAAAGCTAAAATCTCTCCAAACTTGATGTCCAACCAACCTAAATGGAGAGGAAGCTCTTGCTCTGCTCCTGCACATGCTGCTGCTTTTCCTGTCTGGAGCATGCATGTGGGTCTTGGTCAAGGGTCATGGACAACCTGGCATCATCTGGGGCTTTTGGGGAGCAATTGGAGAAGCTTGGCCAAGGCAGAGCACCAGCCCTGGGAGATGTTGTGTGGCTGCTCTGGTCGTTAAGGCAGGTGGATGTTGTTGGTTCCCCACCGAGGATCTAACGGACCCCACAAATCAAAGGGCAGAAACCTAAGGAGATGGTGGCACCCCACAGTCTGGAGGGGCTGCAGGAGCTCTTTGCTCTCCCCAGCAACCCCTCCAAGCCTCCCAAAACCCACTGAGGCAGGAGTTGGTTTCATCCTTCATGTGAACCTATGAAAAGAAGAACCTGAAGTTCTCCAGTGCTGTGGGCAGGGGGTGCAGGAACGTAGGTGCTTCTGGTGGTGGAAATGGCTGGAAAGTCAATCTGGGGGGTTTCGAAGTAGAATCACAAATTCCACTGAGCATCTAGTTGTTTATTCCTGTTTATACACACAATTCCTGGGCTGCAGGACCATCCAATCATCCAGTGGTTCGGGTTGGAGGGACCTGCCCCCATCCAGTGCCCTTTTCCCACCTCAACATCTTCCAGGCAGTAAGAGATGAGCACCAAGTGATGCTCCTCAGCCCCTCCTCACACTTGCAGCTCTTCCACAGGGACACAAATCCAGCTCAAATCCACATCTTCTAACCCAAACCAGGTGAAACCACCTCTCAAATCCCAGATTTCCTGCTTGCTTTAATATTTCAGGCAGCAGCCTGATAAAAATCCCCACGGAACAGCCCAGCCCTTGGAATCACCCAGCCGAGCTGGAGCTTTAAGTCAAAATATTAAAGAACAGCAACCAATACACCTGAAAGCTCTGTTGTCCTGCCCTGGGTTATCACCACACGATACAAAATGTGGCTAAAATTACATTTCCTGCCTGCAGAAGGGATGTTGGGAACGGCCTTTTTGGGGGCTAAACCAGGGGCTTGGATCAACGAGAGGCGTGAGAGGAGAACGAGCCCCGCCAAGGTTTGCCACCCTCCTGCCATGGGAGATCCTCCACGAATCCAAAACATTCCTCTTCTCCCTGGCTTGGCACCAGGTTCCCTCTCCTGTTTCCTCCTCATGGTGAAGCCAAGGTTCTTTTACTGACGATTCCAAGCACATTCCCATGACAAACTCCTTCCCAAATCCCCCTAATGTTCTATCAACGACATCGATTGAAGGCAAATTTGCATCATTTCCCCTGGACTGAAATTTTGTGTTTATTTAGGGGGAGGATTCCCCTCCCCCCCCCCAAAAAAAAAATGCTCTTCAATCTCCCTGCTCCAACAACCCCTCCCTGATCTTCTCCCACCCTTTGGAAAGTCAACCACAAGAGGAGAAACCTCCGGTGCAGAGCTCGGCGCGCGCTCCCCGTTTATAATTAGAATTGATAATTATTTTGATGCCTGCACTAATTAAGACCACCCGCAGCTCCACTTCCCATAAAAACAGAAAGAAAAGGATTTTTTTTATGGCCCTGGTTTCTCCTGCGATGTCTTGAACGGAGTCGATTGGCAGCAACATGAAATCAAGGCAGGACTCGTGAATCAAAGGTCACAGCTGAGCTTAAGAGTAATTATCTTAACAGCATCGTAATTATTTAAAAATGAAATGAATGACACCCCAACCCTCCTGTAAATGAGATGGAGGAGGAAGGATATTCACAAAACCAACTTCAATAAGCACATTTCTTTTTTCAAGATGTCTTTGCTTTTCCTGGTGTTACCTGGACTTTGAAGATCATAATTTAGGGCTAGGATTAAATGGAGGGGGGGGAAGGGATGAATTGGAATAATTAAATTAAATATATTGGTTTCCAGTCTCCTGTGGGGTTTGTACCTACTGGAAAAGCACGGGGTCCCCCCCCCCACACCTTGTTGTGTCCCCAAGCTGTCCCCACCACCCCCCTGCCCTTGCTCTTCCTCACCTTCCTCTCCTGGCTGCGAGATCCGGGCGCATCTTCTCCCCGTGACTTTTTTTTCCACCACCTTCCTGAGCTTGAAGATTCCATCCCCTCCCGCCCCTCCCCCCAGTCCAGTGCTAAACTGGGAACGACCACAATTCCAAGGATGTGGCACAGTCCTTTGTGTGAGTGTCCTCCCTCCCCACTGTCTCCTCCCCGCCAGGGATGGGTGGCCGAGCACATCCCGCCGCGAATCCCGGGATCAGCCACAAGCTGATGGTGGAAAAAACCTCCCTCTCCCTGGCCCGGTGCCTGAAGCTGCTCCAGCAGCGCCTCAATCTCATCCTGCAAATGTGGGCAAGGGTGGGAAGGGGTGGCCTGATCTCTGCAGGGAACTGAGAAGATGTCTGGGCTTCCAGCTGAAACCTCCTGTGATCCTTCTGAAACTTCCCAGCTGGGAAACTGACCTTGTTGTTCTGGCACAAGCCAGGATGCTGGTGGTCTTCTTGGCTACCTGGCCACACGTGGGCTCATGTCCCTCCACTGTTGACCAACATCCCAAGGTCCTCTCCCCCGGGAACTTCCCAGCTGCTCTTCCCAAGCCTGGAGCATTGCCTGGGATTGCTGTGACCCAAGGGCAGGACTTGACCAAGGACTACAAGCCCAACCTCCAAGCCTGGATGCTGGGTGTTAGGGTGATGTGCCAGACCATTCCTCCTCCCACAGGCCTCTCCTCAACCCACCCCAGGAGATGGGTGACTTTGAAGCTGCTGATTGCTACCAGGGCTGTAACAAAGCTGATTGAGTAGGTTCTTCTCTTAGAGAAGAGCTTTGGGCCACGGAACCAAGTTAGACCTGCTGCCCCGGTTTGTGTACGAGCCACCAGATGCTGCCATCAGCAGCATATTGGCTTTGAAGAACAGGTCCTGGAAGGTGGAGCTCAGGTGTTTGCTGGAAGCCTTTCAGCAGCATGGGTTGGTCTTGCTTGAGGTGGACACTACAGGTCCACCACTTGGGCACCACACGTGCATTTGAGGCAAGTCACCTGGGTCAGGCTGAAGATGAGGGTGATGGTTCACTTTTCAAAGCAAGGCTTGGCTGAACATGGAAGAAGCACAAGAAAGTGGCAAAGAACATGGAGAAAACTGCTCCCAACCCTATGGTCAGGGCTCCTTCCAGAAGGACTCTCCAGACCTTAAAACTGAAGCCATCAGATGGACTTTAGCTGCATGAGGAGAAGAGACTGAGTTAGCTTCCCTTCTGCCCCATGGAGACATGGACTTGGGGCAGAGGTTCCAGCCCAGGTTACACCAAAGCATTATGCCCAAGAGCAGTGATGAAACTTCCAGACCCCTCTTCAATTTTGCTCCAAAAGATGGGATTTTGATCTCACGGATCTCCAAGGCATCACTGCTGGTCTTAACTCACAGCTGTGAAGGTGAAGCCTGAGCAGAACAAGGTGGTGGACAAATCAAGCAGCTGGCAGCAGCACGTGTCCCCACGTGGGACAGCTGGGATGGCCACCATGTGGCTTCTGCTGGGAAGGTGTCTCCTTGGCCAGCATGTGTCTGCTGGCACACTTGAGATGCACCTTTGTCATTGTTGGGAGAGGAATGTGACCTCGCAGCCACCTCAGCTAAAACTGACACCAGCAGCCAAGGGAGCTTCAGCCCAGAGATGTGGAGGTCCCACCTCCAAGATGGCTCCAGAGGTACAGGCTTCCTCAGGAAGCTTGGATGAACACAGAGGTTGCAACCAGAAGGGGTTGGAGACCTTCTCCTCCCTGGTTTCATGGCCAGATTTGGTCCCACATACCTAGTGTGTGTGTGTGTGTGTGTGTCTGGGACAACTGGCCACCACCAACTGGCCACCAGACACTTTTACACTGTCAACTTGATGGGACAAAGGTGGCTCCAACAAAATGTGAGAAACGAATAATTAACGGTGCAATAAAGTCAACTCAGTCAAACCTGAGAGATGAATAATTAAGGAAGAGATGAAGGCGACTCAATCAAACGTAGCACGAGCAGCTCATTGCAGGTCCCCATCCTGAACATCACTGCTCCATGTCCCCATCACTGCTCCGTGTCCCCAGGGTGGAGGAAACACCTACAAACCCTGTTCCCAAAACAAACAGGGGACCCAGGGCCTGACATATCTCAGCCCATCTGCTCTTCCTTGCTCCTCCTGCCAAAGGCCAGGGAATTCCACCCACCCAGCAGGCAGAAGGGATGCTGCAGGGTCAAGATGTCCATAGGCAGGTCTCTTTGAGTCCACCCAATGCTCAAGGGGAACACCTGCTGGTGAGGATAAGCAGCAGATACCACTGCCCTGTTTGTTTCCCCTCCTAAAAAGCTCGTTTTCATGGAATTATGGAATGGTTTGGGTGGGAAGGGACCTTAAAGATCATCTAGTCCTGTGGGCAGGGACACCTCCCAGCAGCCCAGGCTGCTCCAAGCCCCATCCAACCTGCCCTTCAACACTGCCAGGGATGGGGCAGCCACAGCTTCCCTGGACAACCTGGGCCAGGCTCTCCCCACCCTCACAGCCCAGAATTTCTCCCTCACATCTCAGCTCCAGCTCCCTCTGCCAGCTGGAAACCCTTCCCCCTGCTCCCAGCCCTCCCTGCCCTTGTCCCAAGCCCTTGTCACATTTTGTTGGAGCCACCTTTGTCCCATCGAGTTGACAGTGTAGAAGTGTCTGGTGGCCAGTTGGTGGTGGCCAGTTGTCCCAGACACACACACACCTCTTGAGCCAGGATGGAGGCTGCTGCAGACCACGCCACCACGGGCTGGTGCCATCATGGAGCAGCAAAGCATCATGCCAGGAAGCAAAGCAAGATCTAGAGGTGCTTCAGCTCACCTGCATCTCCAGATAAACACAGAACCTGGGGCGATTCTTCAAAGCCCAGGGCAACCAGGCAAGAGTTAAATCCAAAACCCCCCAATCTTACCCCAGTCTATTGATCTGCTGTCCTAAGGGTAGGAATTGGGATGAACATGGTGTTGCAGAGATGACCTTCAGGCCACCACTTGCTTGTGGGTCTGTATTAGCAGAAGCACCCAGTGCAGGTGTTTATCCTCCCTGTTCCCACCACATTTCATCTGGATGACGCCAGGAGGTTCCACACCATGGGGTCAGGGTGAGATGGTTCTGTCTGGGTCCCAGAAGCTGCAGACCCTCACCACCACCTCCACCCTGGCAGGTGGTGACCAAAGGGAACATCTCCCAAATGTTTCAGGGCAGGATGAGGTGAGTCAGCTAAGATGTCTCCTTTGGTCACCAAGAAATGGTGACCAAGAAGCCATCTGGGTTGGCTCAAGACCAATATCTCAGCCCCATTAATAGAAGAAGACAGGGCACCAAATCATCTGGGCTCACTGAGGTGATGGTTTCAATCCATGTCCAAACCGACCTGCTGCTGTTCCATCCAAACATCCCAAGAAAGAGCCCAGAAACTGGTTACAGTGTGGAGAGATGGCCCAGCCACCACCTCACCATGATGGCAGGCATTGAGGTTGACCAGCAGCACCAGAAGAGCCCTGACCCCATCCCCAAACTGATGATGGAGCCTCATGGAACCCTGCAGACCAGGATCTCACCCTGAGGTGTGACCCCATCACTGGAGAACCCTGGTGCTTCCTCCTGTCCTGCTTCAGTTTCTGGTCATGGAGCCACTCAAAAGAGGACCACCACCTAACGAGGGTGGATGGTCCTTGCTCCAAAGAACCAGCAAGATGTCTCTGAAGGGTGGCAGAAAAGCTAGAAGACAAAGATGTGGAGGGGATGGGAAGGAGGATCAGAGGAGCACAAAAGAGGCTGGTGGGACTCGCTGCCCCGGTCCCAGGGTTGTCCCACACCCCCACCTCACCACCAAGGCCACGTTGCAGACCCCAACCCAGATAATACCAGAGGGACAGCTGGGTTACCTGTAGTGGAGGAGTTGTCCTTCTGCGCTGTAGTCCCGGTAAATGTCATAGTCCTTCTCAAACACTCCGGAGGGCGACGAGCTGCAACACAGGAACCGTGGACCAGGAGTTACCAAGGGTGACACCGACACCCCCACCCCTCACGAAAGGCTCCTTCCCTCCAGGATTAGTGAGGATGCAGCCAGAGAGACGAGCTCTTGGTCCCCACCAGTCTGGACTCTGGGCTCGGGACCCACTCCCACCTCCTCGCATCGAGCTTTGAGTCATCAACCACTTGTTAAGCAGATGATGGTCAAGCCCTCCATGTGGTCTCCAGCTTCATGTCAAACCCTGCAAACACCACATTCTCCCTTAAATTTGGCTCCAGACGTGCCTGGATAGATCCTAAACATCTTGTAGCTTTGTAGGACCCGTGGTCCTTCCCAAGTGCAGCCCTTCCTCATGCCTTGAGCAAAGCTCTCCCTCCTTGCTCATCTCAGATGGTCAGAGCCAACATGGGCGGAGGTGGGGAGCCCCAGAAAAGCCTTTTTTGACACATTTTCATCTATCATGTTGAAGTTGGGTTACATCTGAGACTGCAGAGCCCTCGTTCCCAGGAGGAGAAGGTCAAAGCACCAACAGCTAGAATTTCTCCCTCTCATCTCCAGCTCCCTCTGCCAGCTGGAAACCCTTCCCCCTGCTCCCATCCCTCCCTGCCCTTGTTCCAAGCCCCTCCCCAGCTTTCCTGGAGCCCCTTCAGGCACTGGAAGGTGCTCTCAGGTCTCCCTGGAGCCTTCTCTTCTCCAGGCTGAACACCCCAACTCTCCCAGCCTGTCTCCAGAGCAGAGCTGCTCCAGCCCTCCCAGCATCTCTGTGGCCTCCTCTGGACCCTCTCCAACACCTCCATGTCCATCCTGTGCTGAGAGCTCCAGAGCTGGCCCCAGCCCTGCAGGTGGGATTCTCCATCTCCTCTCCTGCTCACCTGAGCAAGAGGATCTGAGGAGCACCCACCAGCCAGAGCACTGCCAAAAATGAGGTGACTGAATTCCCAGTGCCTGAGCTCCTTAGGGGTGGGAGGTTATTCACATCTGGCTTCAAAACTTGGATGAAATATCCAAGGGGGGAGATGCTGCTCCCAAGTTGGAGCAGAATTTGGAGAAGATCCTGCTGCACGTGGTGTGATACAACCCTTGTCTTAGGGCAACTCCCTCTGCACCTTCTGCCCCAGGAGGAGTTTGAAACTGGAGCCCCAAAACATGCCCAGGAGCCGGGACAGCCCACGAAGCTGGTGGGATTGAAAAAGACCTTTAAGATCATCAAGTCCCCCAGCCCTGCCAAGGCCACCCCTGCCCCATGTCCCTCAGCACCATCTCCAGGGCTTGGAAACCCCTCCAGGGATGGGGACTCCCCCCTGCCCTGGGCAGCCTGGGCCAGGCCCTGACAACCCTTGCCAGGAAGGAATTGTTCCCCAGATCCAACCTCAGCCTCCCCTGGCACAACTTGAGGCCGTTCCCTCTTGTCCCAGGGCTTGTTCCTGGGGAGCAGAGCCCGACCCCCCTGGCTCCAACCTCCTCTCAGGCAGCTGCAGAGCCAGCAGGTCTCCCCTCAGCCTCCTTTGCTGCAGGCTGGACACCCCCAGCTCCCTCAGCTGCTCCTCACAAGTTCTCCAGCCCCTTCTCCTTCTGCTCCAGCCCCTTCCCCAGCTCTGGGGCCCTTCCCTGGACACACTCCAGCCCCTCCATGTCCTTCTTGTCCTGAGGGGCCCACAACTGACCCCAGGATTCGAGGACCCACCTCACCAGTGCCAAAAACCAGCTTCACACAGTTTGCCCTCAAACACACGTGCTGACTTGACACATATTAACACCTCCTCATCTCGGAGGTTTCCTTGGGCTGCCACCTCCTCCTCTTGAGATAAATTGATTAAAACCTCAGGTCTCACTGACGTCTAATCCATGTGTGGTCTGAAAACACCAGGCAAAGACCAAGACTGACTAGAGAGCTTAAAATCCATCCCACTTGCTGAGTCAGCTCAGGAGAAAAGAGGTTGCCAGCACCGTGGGTGGCATCAATTCTCCTGCAAGGGGTGATGAATCAGACTTGGCTTCCTTCTCATCACTACCAACTCTTTGCAGTGAAGCTCTAAGGTCTCTCTGGAGCCTTCTCTTCTCCAGGCTGAACATTCCCCACCCTTCCAGTCTATCTTCCTAAGAAAGGAGCTCCAGCCCTTGGATCAGCTTTGTGGCCATAAGGATTGAATCATGGAATGATTTTGGTTGGAGGTCATCTAGTGAAGATCATCTAGTCCAAGCCCCTGCAATGAGCAGGGACATCTTCAACTAGATCAGGCTGCTCCAAGCCCCATCCAACCTGGCCTTGAATGTTTTCAGGGATGGGGCATCTCTCACCTCTCTGGGCAACCTGGGCCAGGCTCTCCCCACCCTCACAGCCCAGAATTTCTCCCTCACATCTCAGCTCCAGCTCCCTCTGCCAGCTGGAAACCCTTCCCCCTGCTCCCAGCCCTCCCTGCCCTTGTCCCAAGCCCCTCCCCAGCTTTCCTGGAGCCCCTTCAGGCACTGGAAGCTGCTCTCAGGTCTCCCTGGAGCCTTCTCTTCTCCAGGCTGAACACCCCAACTCTCCCAGCCTGTCTCCAGGGCAGAGCTGCTCCAGCCCTCCCATCATCTCAGTGTCCATAATCCCTGATCATTGAGTAGTTTGGGCTAGAAAGGACCTTTGAACTTCACCTAGTCCAACCCCCTGCCATGAGCAGGGACATCTTCAAGTAGATCAGGTTGCTTAGAGCCACATCCAACCTGACCTGGGATGTTTCCAGGGATGGGGCATCTCCCACCTCCCTGGGCAACCTGGGCCAGGGTCTCACCACCCTGAGCTTAAAGTATCATCATAAATGAATTTATACTGAAACCTCACTGAGGTGCAACCACCACCCCATCCTTCTGCAGAGCTCCTCAGCTTGGGTTCCACCTCGTTACCTCCGGGCATCATAGAATCATAGAATCATGGAACTATTCAGGTTGGAAAAGCCCTTTGGGATCACTGAGACCAACCATCATCCCTACTCTACAAAGTTCTCCCCTAAACCATCTCCACCAACTCCACATCCAAACGACCCTTCAACACATCCAAGGATAGTGACTCCACCACCTCCCTGGGCAGCCTGTTCCAGAGTCTAACCACTCCTTCTGTGAACATTTTTTTCCTAATGTCCAGACTAATCTTCCCCTGGTGCAGCTTGAAGCCCTTCCCTCTTGTTCTGTCTCTCATTATCTGTGAGAAGAGTCCAGCACCAACCTCTCCACAATGACCTTTCAGGCAGTTGTAGAGACTGATGAGGTCTCCCCTCAGCCTCCTCTTTCTCAAACTAAACATTCCCAGCTCCTTCAAGTGTTCTTCATCAGATTGATTCTCCAGGCCCTTCACCAGCTCTGTTGCCTCCTCTGTCCTTGCTCCAGCACCTTGAGATCTCTCTGGAATGGAGGTGCCCAAAACTGGACACAACACTCCAGGTGTGGCCTCACCAGTGCTGAGCACAGGGGGACAATCACCTCTCTGCTTCTGCTGGTCACACTATGTCTAATCCAAGCCAGGATGCCATGGGCTTTTTGGCCACCTGGACACACACTGGCTCGTGTTCAGCCCCTTGTCAATGAGAACCCCCAGGTCCTTTCCTGCCAGACACTTTCCAGCCACACTTCCCCAAGCCTGGAGCGTTGCCTGGGGTTGTTGTGGCCCAAGTGCAGGGCCCAGCACTTGGCCTTGTTGAAGCCCAGACCATGGACATCAGCCCAGCGATCCAACCTTTCCAAGTCACTGTCTCCAACCCCAATCTTTGCCCTCCCTGCATCCCAACAGGCATCCAGTGGGATGGACTCGCTCAGCCATCAGCTCCACCTCTGCAGGGACCTTGGTGGAGATGGTTCAGGTGTTCCAGAGGACACCCAGCACAATGGTGGACTGGAGAGACGTGGATCCCTCAGCCCGTGCTCCTTGCATGGAAAATAAACGGATCCCTTGCTCATCTGCCTCATCCATGGAAAAAAATCTGGGGAGAAAGGGTGAAGGGAAGAGCCTTGCAAGTACCTGAGGAACATCTGCACCCAAGGAACATTTCTGCACCCAAGGAACATCTTCCAACAGCCCATCAGGTCTAAACGTGGGCTGAGATCAGTGGTAACGTCCAGTGCCTTGAAGCTCACTGCTTTGGTCTTCTAGTAGCAGAGAAGGTGACCCTAAACATCCATCCCGAGGAGAAGAGCAGCCACCCAAGGTATACCTGGGTATAACCCACCACATCTGGGGCAAAATGGGAACTAAGAGTCTGCTCCATCCCTGGAAGTGTTGAAGGGCAGGTTGGATGGGACTTGGAGCAGCCTGGGCTGGCGGGAGGTGTCCCTGCCCACGCAGGGGGGTTGGAGTAGATGGTCTTTAAATGTCCCTTCCAACCCAAACCATGGGATGACTCGATGAAAATGCGTGTTTTTCTGAAGTTAAAATACCCTTCCTCTACTGAAGGGACAGCCTGTCTCCACCTCTGCTGGGTGCCAGCATCTCCAGCACAGCCCAGGGCAGTGGGGACAGACAGACAACACTGGTGGCTCTTTCTGGAGGACAAAAGAGCACCTTCCAAACCTTGATGTTAAACCCAACCTGGCTAAACCGGGCTCTGTAAGACCAGATGTGAACTTGGAAGCACGTTGGCACGGGTCAGTGCTGCCCACTGAGCTGCAGCTGGTCCTTCAAAGCCTTCTGGGCCCCTCACTTCAAGGACATTGAGGTGCTGGAGCAGGTCCAGAGGAGACAAGGAGGCTGGTGAAGGGACTGGAGGGAAAGTCTTATAGGGAGAGGCTGAGGGAGCTGGGGTTGTTCAGCCTGGAGAAGAGGAGGCTCAGGGGGACCTTCTCACTTTCTACAACTACCTGAAGGGAGGTTTAGTCAGGTGGGGCTGGGCTCTTTTTCCAGGCAACCAGTGACAGGACAAGAGGGCCTGGCCTGAAGCTGCTCCAGGTTTAGGATGGATATCAGGAAGCATTTCCTCATGGAGAGGGTGATCAGACATTGGGATGGGCTTCCCAGGGAAGTGGTGGAGGCACCATCCCTGGAGGTGTTCAAGGAAAAGCTGGAGGTGGCACTTAGTGCCATGGTCTGGAGATGTGGTGGTGTTGGTCATAGGCTGGACCTGATGGTCTGAAAGGTCTTTTCCAGCCTCAGTAATTCTGTGATTCTGTTGCCAGAAGCACCCGAGGAGAAGGAAGGATGGCAGGACACCAAGTGATGTCTCTGCCTAGAACACACCTCCCGGCAGGGGGTGGGACCAGGGGGGAGGTGGAAATCATGGGAGGGAGGATAAATGTCACCTTTGCATGGGTGGCACCAAAACCACATCTTTGGAGAGCAACATGGGGAGAGAAAACACTATGAATCACCATCCCCAGCAGCACCCAATGTGGGGGGCTTTTATCATGGAATCATGGAAGGGTTTGGGTTGGAAGGGACATTTAAAGCCCATCTAGATCCAACCCCCTGGCATGGGCAGGGACACCTCCCAGCAGCCCAGGCTGCTCCAAGCCCCATCCAACCTGCCCTTCAACACTGCCAGGGATGGGGCAGCCACAGCTTCCCTGGGCAACCTGGGAGCACAAGGGTCTCCCCACCCTCACAGCTCTCATGAAGGTCTGCAGAAGTGTCACAAGATAAAAGCAGCACCTTAAACACCTCCTGAACTCTGCTGGTAAGGGGATAATCTGGAAGGCTTGATCCAGGTTGAAGTGGAGGAAAGGGATGGCATTAAGGGCTTGCACAGACATGGGTCTATGGGGACCAAGTCACCTGCCAGAAGTCCTGGTGGGTAAAATCACTCCCAGAAACCATCAAGAAGCTGATCACAGAAAGCAAGACCTGCTCTAACCAAAAGCTGACTGGTCCTGCTGTGGCATGGTCATGGAAGGGTGCCCTGAGGCCTCCCCAAAAACCTTCTCTTCTCCAGGTAAAGTCAGTCCAGCTCCCTCATCTTCTCCTCCCATCCTGGTGGCTTCTCCACTGGACTCGCTCAAGTTTATCCAGTTTTTCTCCTCCTGGAGAGCCCAAAACTTGATGCAGTTTGCCCAGTTCTGGTCTGGTGATGAAGAATTGCTGCCCTTCACCTACCAGCTATGGACCTGGTCCTACAGCCCAGGTTGCTTCCAGCCTCTCTTGCTACCAACACATGGTGCTCACCTGCACTTAGCACAGAGCTCTCCAGGACTGGTGAGTCCTCAGAAGAGCTGTTACCCAGGCAGCCACCACCCAGAGAGGGTTAATCCACCCCGGGCTGCTACACCTGGTCCTGCCGAGCTTCAGGAGGTTCTTCCCAGCCTGTCCTCACTCCTCCAGGTCCCTTCTGAACATCAGCCCTGCCCTCAAGCAGAGCAGCTTATCTGCAGACTGGAGGGTGACTCGTGTCTCCTCCCTAGGTTACTGGTCCCAGTTTGCAGGATGGGCCTGGGAGGAGCTTCCAACCATCAGGCTGGGTATGAGCCATTAACCACCACCCCCTTGAGCCTGATGATCCAGTTTTCTTACCCCGCTGGTTGTGTCCCTGTCTAGACTGATGGCCCAACCTGGACCCAAGGACGCCATCTGAGACCCATCAAAAACCTCACCAGACTCAAGGCAGACGCTCCCACCATCCAGGCAACCTAGTCATATCATCACAGAGGGTTGGTTAAACATCATCCACCCTTGGTAAATCCATGCTGGCCATTCCCACCCACCTCTGTGTCACCCATGTCCAACAGAAATGGCTTCCAAGGGAACTCACTCCATGGCCCAAGGTGATACTGACCAACCTTTAACTCCCTAGAGCTGCAGGCAGGCTGCTTGTCCCTTGGCTGCCACCCCTGCAGATGCCACCATGCCCCTGCTAATGTCACCCTCTTCCTTCCCAACCCAATAATTTCTTGCTTACACCCTCCTCACTTGACTTCTGTTTAAAAATAAGGGCCAAGGCCTCTGCAAGAGCCAAGCTGAAGACCAAAAGAGGCACCAGGAGACCAAGATGAGCAGTGGTTTGTCACAACAGGACACAAGGGGCAAGACTATGTGGAGCCCATCTCACCACAGCAGCAAGGTTGTTCACCTTCCTCCTGACAAGGGACATGGTGGGGCTGGTGCCACCACAACTTCAGCAGGATCCCCTTTCCCTCTGGAGGTGAACAAACAGCAGAAGCAAAACCCTCACTCGAGACCATCTGGTTGAAGTGTTTTCCAAGATATTTCCCTTTCCTCCAGCTCCTCTTGGGAGATGACAAAGGACTAAGATTGTGTGAAAGATCTACTGGAAGGGACCTTAAAGATCATCTAGACCCAACCCCTGCATGGGCAGGGACACCTCCCAGCAGCCCAGGCTGCTCCAAGCCCCATCCAACCTGCCCTTCAACACTGCCAGGGATGGGGCAGCCACAGCTTCTCTGGGCAACCTGGGAGCACAAGGGTGACCAGGAGCAGCTGAGGGAGCTGGGGGTGTCCAGCCTGCAGCAAAGGAGGCTGAGGGGAGACCTGCTGGCTCTGCAGCTGCCTGAGAGGAGGTTGGAGCCAGGGGGGTCGGGCTCTGCTCCCCAGGAACAAGCCCTGGGACAAGAGGGAACGGCCTCAAGTTGTGCCAGGGGAGGTTGAGGTTGGATCTGGGGAACAATTCCTTCCTGGCAAGGGTTGTCAGGGCCTGGCCCAGGCTGCCCAGGGCAGGGGGGGAGTCCCCATCCCTGGAGGGGTTTCCAAGCCCTGGAGATGGTGCTGAGGGACATGGGGCAGGGGTGGCCTTGGCAGGGCTGGGGGAATGGGTGGGCTGGGGGATCTTAAAGGTTTTTCCAACCCACCCCATGATGTTCTGACTCCCAGGGCTGGAAGGTCCTCACAGCCTGTTGGTCCCTCCCTCTGCTGCCGTGACTGAGCCAATTAGGGCAGCTTAATAAGGAGGGGGAAAGAAAGATCATCACATTGAAATGCCACAAGATGCTCAGACCCTCTGGTTCCTTCCTCCCAGACCAGCACCTGCCCAAGTGCAGCTGGGACCCAGGACTCGGGGCTAATCCCCAATTGTGACTAATGAGATCTTCTCCCGGTCCTAATTACGCCAGAGCCCAAACCCCATTATCCAAATGTATCCGATGTCAATCGCTGGGCCGGGCACCCGGGGCAGGGTTTAATGAGATGCTGAGGATGCCAGAAACACCCAACATTTGCTCCCCAAAAAGTGAGCATCAGGAGCAGGAGAACCAGAACCAAACCCCGGGGCCTGAAACTCCAGCAGCTGCTTCTGTTCCGCAGCGACGCGGGAGAATCAGCAGCACATCTGGAGGGGCAGAACATCTGGAAGGGGAGGCACATCTGGAGGGGCAGCACATCTGGAGCTGCCTCTCACTCCGAGCCAGCAGCACTCCCAAAAGGCAGCTCTGCATTTCCACCCCCTTCTCCTCCCCCTCTCCCAGCCTGGACCTTCTCCCAGCTGGAGTTGAGGACAACTCCAAAGGGGACTTTCGTTTTGTTTTAATTAATGCCCTAAAAAATGGATCGCAAAGAGCTCCAGCAGTGACACAAGTTCATTTCATAGAACCATCACAGAATCACAGAATGGTTTGGGTTGGAAGGGACATTAAAGCCCATCTAGATCCAACCCCCTGCATGGGCAGGGACACCTCCCAGCAGCCCAGGCTGCTCCAAGCCCCATCCAACCTGCCCTTCAACACTGCCAGGGATGGGGCAGCCACAGCTTCCCTGGGCAACCTGGGCCAGGCTCTCCCCACCCTCACAGCCCAGAATTTCTCCCTCACATCTCAGCTCCAGCTCCCTCTGCCAGCTGCAAACCCTTCCCCCTGCTCCCATCCCTCCCTGCCCTTGTCCCAAGCCCCTCCCCAGCTTTCCTGGAGCCCCTTCAGGCACTGGAAGGTGCTCTCAGGTCTCCCTGGAGCCTTCTCTTCTCCAGGCTGAACACCCCAGCTCTCCCAGCCTGGCTCCAGAGCAGAGCTGCTCCAGCTCTCCCAGCATCTCCAGGGCCTCCATATGGACACTCTCCAACAGCTCCGTGTCCCTCCTGTGCTGAGAGCTCCAGAGCTGAACCCAGCTCCTTCCTGGCAGCTTCAGCGTGGAAACCTCTGGCAGAACAGCAAACATCTCATTAATAAATTAAGAAAAATAATGAAATGAAATATTTACCCCCCTGCCCAGGGCAGGAAGTGGCCCCGTTTCACAGCAACGTTTGCTTTTATTATTACACGAAGGGAAAGCGACTCCGTGACCGAAACAGCACAGCTCGGTGGCCAAGCCAGGAACAGAAATGAAATCCCAGCACCTAAATCCCTGCCCCCTTCCCAATCCCTGCCCTGCAAAGCTCCAGGCCCTTAATTACAGCCACGGGTTCTCATCCAAGTGAAAAGGTGCTTTTCTTTCTGGTTATATAAACTGTATTTTTGGGTCCGAGTGTCGACGTCAGCGCTCGGCTGGATGAGACCAAAATCCATCTAATCTCAAGTCCTGGGTTTTTTTTTTGGTGTTTTGTTTTGTTTTGTTTTGTTTTTTTTCAGGATATGAAAAAGGAGCAGGGCCCTGGTCTCCTGAGTTCATCTCTGTCCCTGGGTTGGAGCAGGAGGTGCGAGGTGGGAAGAGTTTTAGGGAAAATGTTTAACAGGGTAAGAGGAAAAAGGAGTTAAATCTTGAGATCATGGAAGTATGGAATGGGTTGGGTTGGAGGGACCTTAAAGATCATCCAGTTCCGACCCCCCTGCACGGGCAGGGACACCTCCCAGCAGCCCAGGCTGCTCCAAGCCCCATCCAACCTGCCCTTCAACACTGCCAGGGATGGGGCAGCCACAGCTTCTCTGGGCAACCTGGGCCAGGCTCTCCCCACCCTCACAGCCCAGAATTTCTCCCTCCCATCTCAGCTCCAGCTCCCTCTGCCAGCTGCAAACCCTTCCCCCTGCTCCCATCCCTCCCTGCCCTTGTCCCAAGCCCCTCCCCAGCTTTCCTGGAGCCCCTTCAGGCACTGGAAGGTGCTCTCAGGTCTCCCTGGAGCCTTCTCTTCTCCAGGCTGAACACCCCAGCTCTCCCAGCCTGGCTCCAGAGCAGAGCTGCTCCAGCTCCTCTGTTCTTCACCCAGAAGAAGCTCTTGACTCCAGAACTTCACCCCATGAGTCAGTCAGGAGCTGATTTTGGAAAGGAACATGTCAATATGGTCACGGAGAACCCAGACATCCTTTGGAAAACTCTTCCCATGCTGATGTATCTCCAAGTTCCCATGGCTAGTTATCTCCTATGACCAAGCTCTATGGACTTAACCCATAAAGAAGTTATTTAAGCCTTGGGTGGCCACGTTCCAACCTTGAGATATTGGCACTTCCAAGACACCCATCTTGAGCTGAACACACCACGGAGATGGAAAGGGCACCAAATGCTGTTTCAGAACAAGCCCTTCCACAGAAGGAACAGAGAAGCCTGCACCTCCAGAGGCCACCTCAGCTGCTTGCAGAAGGTTTTCCAGACCTCAGGAGTGGTTGTTAAGGAAGGAGAAACATTCAGTCCTCTGGTGGCAGCAGATGGAGAAGAGCAACAAGGAGAACTTATTTCTTGCCAATTTCAGAAAGGCCAAGTGCTGTTCCTGGAGCTATGTGGGTTTCATAGGTCTCCTCCACATCCCTCCTCTGTGGGAAGCCCTCACTGCTCAGGTCCATCAGCTGGAAGGGGACAAGTGGCACCTGAGCTGCCCTTCCAGCAGTGATGACCTTGTCCCTCCTCCAAAGGACCCTTGTCTGACCTCAAAGCAGGACACTTTGGCATCTTGTGGATTGTGAGAGATGGAGAAAGCCCATCTGACCTTGAGAGGGAATCAACAGGTTGTGGAAACATGTCCTGTTCTGGGTGGCGTGGCTCCTAAACCAAGGAGAACCACTTGCACTTGGCACAGGGATCAACAAATCACCAGATCAGTATGGTTGGATAAGACTGTTAAGACCATCAAGTCCCACTGTTCCCCCTGCCCTGCCAAGGCCACCACTGATCACAACATCATCTCCTTGGCCTCCTCTGGACTCTCTCCAACACCTCCATGTCCTCCTTATATCTGGGGCTCCAGAGCTGGACACAGTTCTCCAGGTGGGGTCTCACAAGAGCCACGTAGAGGTGCAGAACCACCTCCCTTGACCTGCTGGGCCACATCCCTTTTTAACAATAATGTCTTTTTAAAGTGCTCATGGTCAGGAACCAACACACGAAGGTGGAGAAGCCCTGAATGCTGAGGAGCTGGAGGCACAAAGGCCTGACCTGGCTCTGCCCTCTGCAGCTCCTCTGGCCACCACCAAAAATCCATTTCTAATTTGTACAGCTCATCTCTGGCTGGTCTGTCCTGGAGATGAAACCTCTGCATCCCTGGGAGCTTTCCTGCCCATCGGAGTATGGAAGCCCTTCCAGGGCCTGAAGGGGCTCCAGGAAAGCTGGGCAGGGGCTTGGGACAAGGGCAGGGAGGGATGGGAGCAGGGGGAAGGGTTTCCAGCTGGCAGAGGGAGCTGGAGATGAGATATGAGGGAGAAATTCTGGGCTGTGAGGGTGGGGAGAGCCTGGCCCAGGTTGCCCAGGGAAGCTGTGGCTGCCCCATCCCTGGCAGTGTTGAAGGGCAGGTTGGATGGGGCTTGGAGCAGCCTGGGCTGCTGGGAGGTGTCCCTGCCCATGGCAGGGGTGGCACTGGGTGGGCTTTGGGGTCCTTTCCAGCTGAAACCATTCCATTCTATGATTCTATGAGATCAAAACCTGTCCACACCATCCCTGTTAACCCTTCAGGAACAAGCTCCTGCTTCACCAACCTTCTTCTGGGCTGCACGGCCAGCAGGTCAAGGGAGGTGATGGCCCTGGATTCTCCCATGGGTGGTGGAAACTTGTTGCACCCACTCCAGAGCTTTGTGAATCACAGAATCATCCAATGGTTTGGGTTGGGAGGGACGTCTGAAGGCCACCTGGTCCAAACCCCCTGCCATGAGCAGGGACATCTTCAACCAGACCAGGTTCCTCAGGGGCCTGTCCAACCTGACCTGGAATGCTTCCAGGGATGGGGAATCTCCCACCTCTCTGGGCAACCTGAGAGTTGCCCACCCTCATTGTAACAAATTTCTTCCTAACACCTGTTTAGGTTAAAAGTTAAGTTTTAGGTTAAAACCATCACCCCTTGTCCTGCTGAAGGTCAGGACTTGGTATCTTCAAGGTTGGGCAAACAAAGACTGACTTAAAAAGCCACGAGTGATCCTTGTGATTGAACACCAAAACCACCCACCTCTCCAACCAGATGCCATCCCCACATTCCAGGACCTTGATCAGAGGATCTTCCAAAAGCTCAGGGAGACCAAGGTCTACCCTCATGGCCTTGCTCAGAGGCAAGGCTGCCTCTGAGGGCCCAGATGGAAGGAACCTGCTGAGCTGGGAGCTCCTGTTGCCATCCTGCCTGGCCAGCAGATCACCCAGCCACAGCTTCTGTGAGCCAGGGAGAAGGAGGTAGGACTTGTTGGGGGCAGGAATGGTGCAGCTGATTGCTCAGCAGTGACACTGCTTGGGTGATTTATGTCATGAGAGGTGGAGCTGAAGGGGATACTCATCTATTAATGGGTGATTTTAGCTGGAAAAACTCTTTGAGATCATCAAGTCCACCCGTTCCCCCAGCCCTGCCAAGGCCACCCCTGCCCCTTGTCCCTCAGCACCATCTCCAGGGCTTGGAAACCCCTCCAGGGATGGGGACTCCCCCCTGCCCTGGGCAGCCTGGGCCAGGCCCTGACAACCCTTGCCAGGAAGGAATTGTTCCCCAGATCCAACCTCAGCCTCCCCTGGCACAACTTGAGGCCCTTCCCTCTTGTCCCAGGGCTTGTTCCTGGGGAGCAGAGCCCGACCCCCCTGGCTCCAACCTCCTCTCAGGCAGCTGCAGAGCCAGCAGGTCTCCCCTCAGCCTCCTTTGCTCCAGGCTGGACACCCCCAGCTCCCTCAGCTGCTCCTCTCAAGTTCTCCAGCCCCTTCTCCTTCTGCTCCAGCCCCTTCCCCAGCTCCAGGGCCCTTCCCTGGCCACTCCCCACCCCCTCCACGTCCCTTTTCTTGCCGCGAAACCCCCAAGACCCACCCCCGGGACGCGAGGTCTGCACCAACCCACCACCCAGCCCCTGGTCTGTTGTTTTGTTTACCTCTCCGTCTCCTCTTTCACCACTGCGTACTGGGTGGCCTGGCAGCTCGTCCTCTGCTCCTGCACCTTCTCACTGCCCTCCAGCTCCTGCTCCAGGGAGGAGCTGGTGCTTCCTTCCCTGCTGACATTGCTGCTCCTCCCGGGGCTGTTTTCCGTGGACGCTCTGGGCGACTCCGTGTTTTGCTTCAGGGTTTGCAGCTTGGCCAAGGGGATGATGTCGCAGTTCTGGGGCCGGTGCCACACGGTCCTCTGGGTGGTGGCATTGTAGTAGTAGAAGCGGGAGGTGTTGGGGTCGAAGAGCTCCCACCACTGGTTCTCGTTGGTGCGCTTGATCCGCACCCCGGCCGGGGGGTCCCAGACGCACTCCCCGGTGATCAGGTTGGCGTACATGCGCTCCCGGGTGCGGGGCTCGATGATCTCCACCCATTCCAGCCTGGAGGAGGAGGAGGGGAAGAAGAAGCAAAAGGGACTTCAACCCCGTGGGCCGGGCTTGGGACAGGATCACCCGACAAGGCTGGGAAAGGTCTTTGAGATCATCAAGTCCAGCCTGGGACCTGAGACCACCACGTCAGGGCTTTCAGGAAGTGACTTTAAGGACCATCCCATCCCACCCCCTGCACGGGCAGGGACACCTCCCAGCAGCCCAGGCTGCTCCAAGCCCCATCCAACCTGCCCTTCAACACTGCCAGGGATGGGGCAGCCACAGCTTCCCTGGGCAACCTGGGCCAGGCTCTCCCCACCCTCACAGCCCAGAATTTCTCCCTCACATCTCAGCTCCAGCTCCCTCTGCCAGCTGGAAACCCTTCCCCCTGCTCCCATCCCTCCCTGCCCTTGTCCCAAGCCCCTCCCCAGCTTTCCTGGAGCCCCTTCAGGCACTGGAAGGTGCTCTCAGGTCTCCCTGGAGCCTTCTCTTCTCCAGGTTGAACACCCCAGCTCTCCCAGCCTGGCTCCAGAGCAGAGCTGCTCCAGCCCTCCCATCAACTCTGTGGCCCCTTCTGTCTTCTCTCCAACAGCTCCGTGTGCTTCTTATGCTATAACTGACACAAGAGATTGGAAGGTGTTCATGGAGCCTCAAACTCACTCTGCTGGCTAGAAAACCACCCCTCACCCTACAGGAAAGGCTCCAAAAAGCCTGAAAACTCACCCCAAATCCATTTTTTTCCCTTGCACTGCCCCAGACAAGGAGCCCAGCTGATGCTTGTATCAGGTTTCAGCTGCAAAACCAGCTGAAAGGAACCCTGAACTCAGGAGAACTCAGGGAAGTTATTTCAAAGCCCCTGAGAATCAACCAAACTTCAAGTTGCAGGTGCCTTGTTGTGCTATTTAAGGTCAGGTTCCTCACCCTGACCCAGGAAGGACCTTTGGTGCTAAAGTGATGATGTAGGACCCTCTTCCACCCTCCACCCTCCTCCACCCCAGGGCAGCATGGGACCAGAGGTGGGTCAGGGAAGCTGGGAGGAGCACAAATATCCACCTCCCCCCTCGTTGCTGCAGAAACCCCACCAGGACATCCCACTGTTCAGGTTCTCCAGCTCATCTTCTTCGGTCGTTACCCCCACACACCCCATGGGTTTAATTGGTATTTCCAAGGAGAAAAGGTGGTGCCACCTCCTTGGAAACCCTTTTTTTTGGGGGGGGTGGGGTGGCTGATTGTAGGGAATTGTAGAATCATTGAATCATCAAAGGGTTTGGGTTGGATGGGACCTTTGAAGGTCACCTAGTTCAACCCCCTTGCAATGAACAGGGACATCTTCAACCAGACCAGGTTCCTCAGAGCCCCATCCAACCTGACCTGGAATGTTTCCAGGGATGATCTATGATCTATAATATATCTAATACAGTATAAAATATATATAATAAACATATCTCTATCTCCATTTAGATTTTAATAGATACTTAATAAATATCTTGCTTTGATTCTTCCCTGGCTCTAAGCAGGATAATCTGGTTTATTACTCCTTATTTTTGCAGGAATATTTTACTTGAAAAGATGTTGTTGGAGCCCCCAGAATAAAAATAAAAATATTAAACAGTTCCTTATTGTCAAGTCTTAGAAATCCTGGGCTGGTGGAGACAGAGAACTGAGGAGGGTCAGCAATAAAATGGCATTAACTGCAGGCAGAGAAGAGCAGAAGATCAAAGTGTTTGGGATCTGGGGCTTGTTTCTGCACCAGTAATTTTGGTGTCAAGGAATGTTTTAATGAAGAGAGATTGTTAACCTGAAAGGTGGGAGATTTCTTTGCTAACTGGCCCGACAGAGCCAGGCAGCTGGAAAATCCAACCCAGGGCAGGGAACCCAAGGAGAAGAGCTTCTTGTCATGGCAGCTGGAGCTGGCAGAGAAGCTTGGAGTGGGATGGAGCTTCTGCACAGAAATAAACCCCAACAAGGCAGCTTTTCCCACTGAGCAGGAGTTGCCTGCCCAGGGCGCAGGTGCTGAGCTTGAGGAGCTGAGAAGAAACGTGCCAAGAGGGTTGGGAGGCACTTGAGGACCAGGCTGACAGCTTCTGCTTCCCCACTCCTGGCTCTCCTGAAAAGCTCCACCAGAAGATGGTTGTGCTGCCCACACAGGCTGGTCCTCAGCCTCCCTCCTCCTGCCTATGGAGGAGTGGTGGGAGATGAACCCCCCAACTGGGCAGGCTGCTCCCAAAATCCCAACTCCTAGAATCACTCCTAGAATGGTTTGGGTTGGAGGGACCTTAGAGACCACCCAGTGCCACCCCGGCATGGGCAGGGACACCTCCCAGCAGCCCAGGCTGCTCCAAGCCCCATCCAACCTGCCCTTCAACACTGCCAGGGATGGGGCAGCCACAGCTTCCCTGGGCAACCTGGGCCAGGCTCTCCCCACCCTCACAGCCCAGAATTTCTCCCTCACATCTCAGCTCCAGCTCCCTCTGCCAGCTGGAAACCCTTCCCCCTGCTCCCATCCCTCCCTGCCCTTGTCCCAAGCCCCTCCCCAGCTTTCCTGGAGCCCCTTCAGGCACTGGAAGGTGCTCTAAGGTCTCCCTGGAGCCTTCTCTTCTCCAGGCTGAACACCCCAGCTCTCCCAGCCTGGCTCCAGAGCAGAGATGCTCCAGATCCATCATCTCTGTGGCTCCTCTGGCCTCACTCCAACAGCTCCACGTCCTTGTGTTGGGGACCCCAGAACTGTTCCCTGTCCCCAGGGGTCTCACCACAAAGGCTCCTGTTCCTGCCGTCAGCCTGTGATAGTTACATCAAGTTGAATCTTCACTGCCTCAGCCTCCTGACCTTGTCCTGACATTGCCAAGCCAAGTCAGATCCCTTCCCCATCAAAGCCACGTTCCCACGAGCAGCTGATGACTCTTTCCAGCCCTCGGGGAGGATTTCCCTGCTTTTCATTTCATTTCATCTGAAAGGGACGAGCAAAGACTCCAACTGTCCAACTGATTCGCTTTGATAGGAACGTTCATTACTTCCTCAGGTGGCTTCAGCGTCGAATCTCTGCCAGGTCAGCACTTTCCTCCCTCACTGCAACGACTGCAGCTTGGTGTTCAGGGCGGAGCAGAAGTCCTTGTTTGTCCCAAAATAGCTGCTGTCTGGCAGGGGATGCGGCGCTGCTGGAGCTCACGTGCTCCGTGTCCTTCCAGCTCCTCAGGAGCTGTGAGGTTCAGGGTTCTTCTGCCGTCACGGATCAAGTCCAGGAGCTGCTGGAGGGTGAGGCTGGATCCTGAGCTCTGATCTGGCCTGACATTCCCTCCTTCTTGCCTTATATAGATGGATGGAAAATGGGACATGTCTTGGCACCGTGTGCTGGAGACCAGAAACCACCCATGTCCTGGGCTGTGTCACCAGCAGGGCCAGGAGGGGATTGTCCCCTCTGCTGAGACCCCCCTGCAGGGCTGGGGCCAGGCTGGGGTCCCCAGCACAGGAAGGACATGGAGCTGTTGGAGAGGCCAGAGGAGGCCCCAGAGATGATGGGAGGGCTGGAGCAGCTCTGCTCTGGAGACAGGCTGGGAGAGCTGGGGTGTTCAGCCTGGAGAAGAGAAGGCTCCAGGGAGACCTGAGAGCACCTTCCAGTGCCTGAAGGGGCTCCAGGAAAGCTGGGGAGGGGCTTGGGACAAGGGCAGGGAGGGATGGGAGCAGGGAGTGATGGCTTCAAACTAGAAGAGGGAGATTTAGGTTGGACATTAGGAAGAAATTCCTTAGTGTGAGTGTAGTGAGCCCAGGTTGCCCAGGGAAGCTGTGGCTGCCCCATCCCTGGCAGTGTTGAAGGGCAGGTTGGATGGGGCTTGGAGCAGCCTGGGCTGCTGGGAGGTGTCCCTGCCCATGCAGGGGTGGCACTGGGTGGGCTTTGAGGTCCCTTCCAATCTTAATGACTCTTTGATTCTATGATCTTCTAGGCCACTCCCAAACCAGTCTGTGATTCAATGATATCAGGAACACAGACGTGGCTCAAAGTGTTTCCTGAAGATGCTGGGGCTCTGTGGTGCATCTTCCCTTTCCACTGGTGTGGAAACTCCCAGACACTGTGCCCAAACTACCCCAAATTACTTCTCACCACTGGGAGAGCACCAGGATTTACACCAAGAAGCATTAACTCTCACTGGGAATCATGGAATATTTTAGGTTGGAAAACTCTTTAAGACCTTCCAGCCCACCCATTCCCCAGCCCTGCCAAGGCCACCCCTGCCCCATGTCCCTCAGCACCATCTCCAGGGCTTGGAAACCCCTCCAGGGATGGGGACTCCCCCCTGCCCTGGGCAGCCTGGGCCAGGCCCTGACAACCCTTGCCAGGAAGGAATTGTTCCCCAGATCCAACCTCAGCCTCCCCTGGCACAACTTGAGGCCGTTCCCTCTTGTCCCAGGGCTTGTTCCTGGGGAGCAGAGCCCGACCCCCCTGGCTCCAACCTCCTCTCAGGCAGCTGCAGAGCCAGCAGGTCTCCCCTCAGCCTCCTTTGCTCCAGGCTGGACACCCCCAGCTCCCTCAGCTGCTCCTCACAAGTTCTCCAGCCCCTTCTCCTTCTGCTCCAGCCCCTTCCCCAGCTCTGGGGCCCTTCCCTGGACACACTCCAGCCCTTCCATGTCCTTTTTGTCATGAAGGGCCCAAAACTGAAGCATCCCCCTCCATGCACCCTCCCCCCCCTCATCTCCAGAGAAAGCTTCAAGCAATTAGTGCCACCACCAAGGCTGGTTAAGGAGCAAAACACAGCAAGTCCTGTACCTGCCCACATGTTTTTTGGGACTCTTTGTGTGATGGGGTGTGTGTGGGGAGGGCTGTTCCTCAAGCTGTAGGACACCATGGAAAACACAACTTCATGTCCCAACCTCCACAAAACCCCAAGTCTCCAACATCTCTGGCAGTTCGTGCAACCCCTGCTGAAAAAATTACTACCCTAGGAAGTATTTTTGGGTCCAAAGGTGGAACCATCAAGGCCCTGAAAAGAAAACGTGAACAAGAAGATGGAACTCTTGCCCCCGGGCTCCTAAGTAGAACTTGGTGCCTCCAGCTTTTTTGTTTCTAGTTGAAAAGAGAACAAAAAAAAAAAAAAAAAGAGGTTTCAGGAGGAACAAAATAAACCCATAAAATTGGAGCTGCAGTTCTCTGCCCACGGCCACCCTGGGAGGAGGAAAGCTCACCATGGGAGAGGGACAGGGTAGAGAAAGGTATAAATAACTTCCCTGAGTTGCTCAACAACCTCCCACCCTGCTCAGAGACGGAAAAAGAAATGAAATAAAATCTAACAGTTCCTCCCTGGCAGCGCAGCTCAAGTTGCAGCAGACGAAGGAGCAGGAAAACGGGGGTAAAGAAGTGTCCCCTGCAAGGCTGGATGGTTTCTCCTTCATGTCCTCCAGCCAAGAGTCCCTCCTGGGACGGGAGCAAGCCAGGCAGAGCTGGGGAACCCAGGAGACTTGCTTGGCAGAAGATGAGATGTCACTGAGCCTTGGGAAAAGTGATTTTTTTTGTTTCATGGCAGCAACTGCAGAGTTTTGTAGAGTCATGGAGTCAATGGATGGGTTGGGTTGGAAGGGACCTGTCAAGGTACATCCAGACCAACCAAGCTGCCATGAGCAGGGACATCTTCATCTAGGTCAAGTTGCTCAAAGCCCCGTCCATCCCATCCCAGACAAAAGGTCACTGGAAGGGATTTAAAGGTCACTAGGTGACCTGTAAAGGTGCCTTCCAACCCAAACCATTCAATGGTTCCATGGTTTGCATCTGAAAAGACCTTTGAAGACCATCTACTCCACCCAACCTGCTGTGAGCAGGGATATCTTTAACTCAATTGGGTTCCTCAGAGCCACGTCCAACCTGACCTGGAATGTTTCCAGGGATGGGGCATCTCCCACCTCTCTGGGTAACCTGGGCCAGGGTCTCACCCCCTTCAGTGAAACAAACCTCTTCCCAATATCTAGTCTAAATCTCCCCTCTTTCCGTTTAAAACCATCACCCCTTTGTCCTATTGGCCACTCAGAAGCTGAGACCCAAGAGGGACACCTGATGTTCTCCAGGGTTGGACTGAGCACCACCTGAGGGCTCCCAACCCAGCACAGAGGCTTCCCAGCTATTTTTGAGGGCAGATAAAGCAGAATATGAACATCATGTCACAACCCACCCCCTCCTGACCTAACCCCACCACTCGCTCCTGCAGGACCTGCTGGAGGAAGCCAAGTGGCCTCCTGACCTTCAGCCTATGGGTAGACAAAATACATGTCCTGGCAGGAGGAAGATCAGAGTAGGTAGGTTCCAATTTCCATCTTTGTCTTTGTTTCCATAGAAACTAAACTAAAATGGAGGCAGTAAAAGAAAATTAAAGCTCCAATAAAGGAATCTACCCAGAACCAGCGTGTGGTGAAGAGATGATGGATAAAGGAGGAGAGAAAAAAGCATCCAAAAATGAAGACTAAATTAAAATATGAGGGATGTTCCCACAGTAAAATCTTTCCATTTTTTGAGGATAGAACTGAATGAATAAACTACATCAAACTGAGATGTCAGGAACAACAACAACAACAAAGGCTTGAAGGCGTCACAGGTTAAATGAAATGAGGTGGTATCTGGCCATGGGTTTAGGGTCACCATGTGGTTGTGGTGAGGCCAGCAGGGATCTGAGGGGAATCCAGAGGCTCTGGCATGTCCCACCTTCTCTATTTATCATAGAATCACAGCATGGTGAAGGTTGGAAGGGATCTTAAAGATCATCAGGTTCCAGCCCCCCTGCATGGGCAGGGACACCTCCCACCAGACCAGGCTGCACAAGCCCCATCCAACCTGGCCTTGAACACCTCCAGGGATGGGGCAGCCACAACCTCCCTGGGCAAGTCCACCAAGAAGTGCTCACATCTGGCATGTTTGTGCCTTGACACTGACTTAATAATCTGGACCATATTATACCAGTAGAAAATCAGTATAAAATACAACAGGACAAGGGGTAATGGTTTGAAACTGGAAGAGGGGAGATTTGGGTTGAACACTAGGAAAAAATTCTGGGCTGTGAGGGTGGGGAGAGCCTGGCCCAGGTTGCCCAGGGAAGCTGTGGCTGCCCCATCCCTGGCAGTGTTGAAGGCCAGGCTGGATGGGGCTTGGAGCAGCCTGGGCTGCTGGGAGGTGTCCCTGCCCATGCAGGAGGGTTGGAACTAGATGGGCTTTAAGGTCCCTCCAACCCAAACCATTCTATGATTCTATGAACATGCTGGACTTAGGAAGGGGTAGCCAGGACACTCAGGAATGCAGAAGCCCTAAAGGAGCATAAACAACAGCCGAAGATTATTTTAGATGAGCAGAAATGTTGCTGAAAATCCCTGTTTCCCATTACACCTAAAGAAAATAAAATAAATAAGGCAGAGGATGGAAAATGGTGACTCATTTTTGTCTTGGGGATGAGCTGCTGTGCAGTTACCAGGCAGTAGGTTTGAAAGACAACAAAAGGAAATGACTTCTCATAGCAGCTAATGAAGCTGTGGAATGTGTTCAGCACTGCAGCCAAAACCCATCAAGAGGGTTCAAAAGGGAATCAGATGAGTTCAAGGAGGATGAGCCCATTGGTAGGTATTTCATAGGATAGTTGAGGGAGGTGATCTTGCCCTTGTGCTCCACACTGCTGAGACCCACCTGGAGCACTGTGTCCAGTTCTGGAGCCCTCAACAGAAGAAGGACACGGAGCTGTTGGGAGAGATTCCAGAGGAGGCCACGGAGATGCTGGGAGGGCTGGAGCAGCTCTGCTCTGGAGCCAGGCTGGGAGAGCTGGGGTGTTCAGCCTGGAGAAGAGAAGGCTCCAGGGAGACCTGAGAGCACCTTCCAGTGCCTGAAGGGGCTCCAGGAAAGCTGGGGAGGGGCTTGGGCCAAGGGCAGGGAGGGATGGGAGCAGGGGGAAGGGTTTCCAGCTGGCAGAGGGAGCTGGAGCTGAGATGTGAGGGAGAAATTCTGGGCTGTGAGGGTGGGGAGAGCCTGGCCCAGGTTGCCCAGGGAAGCTGTGGCTGCCCCATCCCTGGCAGTGTTGAAGGGCAGGTTGGATGGGGCTTGGAGCAGCCTGGGCTGCTGGGAGGTGTCCCTGCCCATGCAGGGGGGTTGGAACTAGGTGATCTTCAATGTCTCTTCCAACCCAAACCATTCCATGATTCTGTGATTCCAAGGTCAGGGAATCCTGAAGCTGGACGGTACTGGGGGGAACATCCCCCTGCTCTGCCCCCCCCCTCCCCCAGGTATTTTTCCCTCTTTCCTGGGGGAATCTTTGCTGTGAAGTTGAAGCCACACCAAGGTTTTCTTACCCCTCCCACGGCCTATTTTCCAGCCATCTCTTTGGCATCCTTATGTCCCTTCTGGCCTAGAGGACACGGGGAGAACTCACACACACACACATACAAACACAATCCCTGTGGCATCAGAAAGAAGATGGGATGGATCCAATTCCTCTCCCTCTTATCACAGCAAAGTTCTGGCTGGGGCCCACGCTCCCAATCCCAACTTCACAGCGCCGCGTTATCTCCTTTAAGCTCCAAAATAATAACAGTAATAAAAAAAAAAAAGCAGAGCCTCGAAATCTGCCCAAAAGCAGATAACACCACCAGGCAGAGATGAAACAAGTATCTGCATGAAAGCAGCAGATTTGCTGGGGTTGACATCAGGCTTCTCAAAGTAGCTCAAGCATTTTAGCCGGAGGCTTCTGGGCTCATCTATCTCACCATACACCAATTAATAATGGTTTGGGGTTTTTTTTTAGCTTGTCAGCTCGTTTCAGCCAAGCTGGAGAGGTCAAGGTCTTGAGGGTATCAGCCCTGATGAGGTTTTGCTTTAAAGGAAAGAGGATGGTTGAGGACAGGAGACAAATTGTCTCTTTGCTGAGGACATTAAGAAGAGTGTGGCAGGCGGGTTGAGGGAGGTTCTCCTGCCCTTCTGGTCTGCCCTGGTGGGACCCCAGCTGGAGTGTTGTGTCCAGTTCTGGGCTCCCCAGTTCCAGAGGGACAGGGATCTACTGGAAAGAGTCCAAGGGAGGCTACGAGGACGATGCAGGGACTGGAACATCTGTCTGATGAGGAAAGGCTGAGAGACCTGGGGCTGTTTAGTGCGGAGAAGAGAAGGCTGAGAGGGGACCTGATGAATGTCTATCAATATCTGCAGGGTGGGTGTCAAGAATGGGCCAGGCCCTGTTCAGTGGTGCCTGTGACAGGACAAAGGGCAATGGATGCAAACAAGAGCACAGGAAGTTCCACCTCAACATGAGGAGAAACTTCATTCCTGTGAGGGTGACAGAGCCCTGGGACAGGCTGCCCAGAGAGGCTGTGGAGTCTCCTTCTCTGGAGACTTTCCAGACCCATCTGGACACGTTCCTGTGTGACCTGGACTAAGTGATCCTGCTCTAGCAGGAGGGTTGGACTCCATAAACTCCAGAGGTCACTTCCAACCCTCACCATTCTGTGATTCTGACACTGGAGAGCCCAGGGTGGCAGAGCGAGCTGGAGATGGGACGAGCCAGAAAGGGACAAAGCAGGAGCAGTTCCTGGAGAAGAGACATGGGACATGCACCCATCTGTGCATCCCCAAAGCAACCATGCATTGCTTGATAAGAAACTTAACTTACTGAAGGCATTTCCATGCCTCACAGACCTCCACTGAACACCCAGAAAGTCCTTCAGCCCTGTAGAAGAACTTTGTTATCAAGTATCCCTGCTGGGTTTTTTTAAACCCCCAAGACCACGTGGGTTTCCAGCCAAACCAGATCCAGTGGATCCAAACCAGGTCTTTCCAGCCAAACCAACCAAGCAAGACACCTTGTGCTGACTTCTCTTCTGCCTTTAAGTCACCTGGAGATGCCCCAGCACCAAGGTTTGCGAGGCAGTTTTGGGACAAGCAGAGTTGGTTTCCCAGGGTGGCTCTTGCCCAACATCTGAGGTGGGACTGAGCTGGGTGAAGCTGCATCTCCTCAGACCAAGGTAGCAGATGGTTTCCACCTCGAAGATTGAACATTTTGGATGGTGGCTTCATCTGTGCAGGCACTGGAAGCAGATGCCAGCTGGGTCTCCCCAGAGCAGGTCCAGACATGAGCCCAACCCCGGAGCCAGCGTTTCGCTCACAAACCCAAATCTGAAGTTTCTAAAAAAAAAAAACAACCCAAAAGACTGGGATGTGCCAGCCCTGGCTCTCTAGGCTTCTTAAAATATATATCTATCTACATTGAAAAATCTTGTTATTTTGCTTTTCCAGTGGAAACCTTCAGAGGGAAGAAGACTCACGTGGCATGAAGAGCAACCATCTCTTTGCCACGTGTCGGGAGCGCGAAACAGGGAGCGGAATCCTAAGCCCTTTGCTGGGAGATGATGGAACGTGCAACCACCTGGAGCAATTCAAGACAGGTCAAGAGGGATCAGAACCGAAGGCAGAAACCTGCTCCCCCCACCCCATCCCCCAAAAATTCCAGCAAAAAAGAAAAAAAAAAAAAAAGAGGGATTTTGCACATCTCAAGAGCCCCGAGACAGTGAAAACAACCACATCGGGGGCCCTAAGTCAAACACTCCACACTGAGCTGTCAGCAAGTCTATAAAAATATAAACATATTTGTATAAATTTAAAATAAATCCAAATATGAAGAAAAAAAAAATCCACTTTTTACACCCCTCCCTCCCCAGTTCCTGGCCTGGCAGGGAGACTCGTGCAGGCAGAGCTGATCTGGAGATGGGTCCTTGCTGCAGCTCAGCTAAGCTGGGGTTTATTTTCTTGCCCATTTCCTGCATGTTTGACATCCACTGTGACTGATGCTTTTTTTATGTGCTCTGAAGGTAAAGTTGGGGTGTTCTTTGTTTGCAATGATCCCAGAGCACAGTGATCCTTGTCCTGCAAGATCTCCCTGATCTGGTTGAAGATGCCCCTGCTCACTGCAGGGAGGTTGGACTAGATGGTCTTCAAAGGTCCCTTCCAACCCAAACCATCCTATGAGTTTGTACTGATAGCATGAGGGGGAATGGTTTCAAGCTGAAAAAGGGGAGAATTAGGTTAGATCTTTGGAGGAAATTCTGGGCTGTGAGGGTGGGGAGAGCCTGGCCCAGGTTGCCCAGGGAAGCTGTGGCTGCCCCATCCCTGGCAGTGTTGAAGGGCAGGTTGGATGGGGCTTGGAGCAGCCTGGGCTGCTGGGAGGTGTCCCTGCTCATGCAGGGGTGGCACTGGGTGGGCTTTGAGGTCCCTCCAACCCAAACCAGTCTGAGATTCTTAAACTAAAAGTTGTTTTTTAAAGCAGGAAAAAAACAACAACAAACCAATCACCTCGAACTTGCTTCAGGGCCAACAACAGAAAGGGATGATCTCCAAGACCCACAGTGTGGATGGAGGAGTGATAAGGAAGACATGTTTTGCAATGAGGGTGGTGAGAACACCAGCCCAGGTTGCCCAGGGAGTTGGGAGATGCCCCATCCCTGGAAACATCCCAGGTCAGGTTGGATGGGGCTCTGAGCAACCTGATCTGGTTCAAGATGTCCCTGCTCATGGCAGGGAGGGTGGTTGGACGAGACAATCTTCAAGTTCCTTTCCCACCCAAGCCATTCAATGACTCTGACTGATAACGTTGAGCTCTGGGGACAGCAGGATCAGCATCCCTGAGGATTTAGGGAGAAAAAGGAGCTGGGTTAGGGACAGAGCTCTTGCCTGGCAGCTGGGCAGGCAGCGAGGAGCAGGCAGGAATTCCTGCACGGACACTGGCAGCTGCTGAATCCCAACCCTCCTCACCATGTGTTCAAGCCACCCTTTTCCTTACTAATCTTTCAACTCATCAAGTAAGAGAAAAAAAAAACCAACAACACATTGATGCAGCTGTAACTTCGACTTAACCCAACTCTGAAGAGCAAAGACTCCATTTACTCCTTCAAAACTAAACAAGGTGAAGCCTGGATGGAAAAAAAAGCCCAGGTTGGATGGGAGGAACAACCCTAAGTGACAATCTTACCCCAGTGACAATCTGACAGACCTTAAACAAGCAGGGAATTAATTACCACCAGTCACTCAACTACTGCAAAGAGCAGGGTCCTCAAAAGCCACCAGGGTCTGAAGGCAGCAAGAAAAGGCCCAAAATTCCACCAAAGCACCCAAAATTCCCACTTCTTTCACCAATTCCAACCCTTTTGGGAGCAGAGGAAGTTAATGCCATTTTACAGCTTGAACCTGGGGGACCTTAAAAGCAGTTTCTAGCATTTTTGCAAGCCTGCAAATACAAAATATTGACCGCCCAGCTTTGGCTGGTGCCAACTTGGTCCTTCCACGAGGGATTTGTCCTCCCGTGCCAAACGTCACCGGGAGGAAAAAGGAGAATATTTGACCACGCCGGTGAAAATAATCCCAAACAAACTGGTTCTTGGCTCATTTTCACCAGCATGACCAAATATTTCGTGTTGTTGAGGCTGAGCAGATCGGCAGAGATGCCTTGAAAAGGTTGTTTTCAAGGAATTTGCTAAACCAGGTTGAGGAAGGCGAGTTTGAAAGCACAGCCTGTGCTTTCTGCCTTTTTTTTTTTTTCTTTTTGGAGGGGGGAGGGTGGAATATTTTAAGGAAGGAGAGGTCTGTGGAAGCCTGGGGAAGGACCAACAGCAGATCTGACCTAGAGAGAAAAATATGCATCCTCCCCATGGGTCTGCCAGAGAGAGAGAGATTAAACCTTGGCACAGCCCAGCGAGGGTCAAGTGTCTTGCCTCGCAAATACCAAGGAAGGTCTTAAAGGGTTGGATTGTTGTGTTCTGTGTTTTTTTTTTTTTAATTATTTTTTTTTGCTTAGAGGAAAGGAGAAGGATCTTAACTCCTGCAGGAGGCTGGGCAGTGGTGGAGCAAGGCTGGATGTGGCAGCTGCTGGGGAGCAGGTGACTTGTCCCATTTTTTGAGGCCAAAAAGCAGCCACCTGTCACGGCCCTGTTTGTGTTTCCCGTGGGGGCTCAAAGGACAAGAGGGAGGAGGAGGAAGGAGGGTGACTTGGGATGACTCACTCCAAAGTCCCCCTCCTCCCCCAGGGATGAAAACAAACAAAATCTTTGTTCCACCAACTCCATTTAACCCTGAGTTTGACCCGAAAAATCCCCGCGATGATTGGTGCAATTAGAGCCTGATGATGGGAGCTATTAGAGCCTGTCAGATGAGATGACCTTTCTGAAGAGCAGCAGATGAGATGACCAGCAGGAGCCTGCTCCCACCTCAGTATCAGATAACTTCTGATAGGAAGAAAAACATTGGGAAGCAGCTCTCTCCCCTCTTCCAGGAGATATTTATAGGCCCGGGAGATGAAACACAAAGTACTCCTTGCTTCAAAGCACCAAGAGAGTCGCCCTAAACAGCCAATCTCATCCAGCAGAAGAATCCCACCCCCTCCCAAGCAGAGCAGCAGGGAGAAGCTGCTGCAGGCAGGTTGACCCAGCACCAAAACAAATAAATAAAACCCCCTCTGCCCTTTGCAGAAACGCAGGAGGGAATTTCACAACGGGATCTGCGCAATGGTCGCAGCTCTTGCTCAAGCTCCTTCCCAAATTCCACCCCTCTCAACCTCCTGTGGCCTGAGGAACATGGGACCAGCACAGCCCAGTGCTCTGTGGGTGGCCCAGCACATCCTGCCCAGGGACCTCTCCTGCCCCCGGGGGTTTTTGCTGAAGGATGTGCTGGAAAGGAATGGGAGAGGCTGGGTCACCACAGATCTCTGACACCTATGGCCACAGGTGAGAAGAGGGGAGATGTAGATGAGATATTAGGAGGAAATTGCTGTGAGGGTGGGGAGAGCCTGGCCCAGGTTGCCCAGGGAAGCTGTGGCTGCCCCATCCCTGGCAGTGTTGAAGGGCAGGTTGGATGGGGCTTGGAGCAGCCTGGGCTGCTGGGAGGTGTCCCTGCCCATGGTGGGGGTTGGATCCTGGTGATCTTAATGGTCCCTTCCAACCCAAACCAGTCTGGGCTTCTGGAATTTTCTCCCAGAACAAGCAGCGGAAAACAAAACAGCCTCCGTGATTCCTCCAGACACAAATACAGACAAAAAAACAGGAGGCAAAATGGAGGAGGAACGTGGCACCAGCACCCAGACCTGGCCATATGTTCCACTACTACAAATCATTCAAGCCCCGGCGCAGAATCCAATCGCTCGGCACAGTTGGTGTGAAATCTGCCACTTCAGGCTGCCAGGATGATTGAAAAAATGAGTTTGGAAAAGCAGGCTGCTCCCCAGCTCCCCCTTATCCCCCAAACCTTCCCCCCATCTAGGAGATATATGGGTCTTCACCCCCCCAGCAGAGCCCCAAGCATCCAGCCATAATTCCTCATGTTATCCCTCCCCTTGCTCTCCCCCAGGACCATTCCTGCTGCCAAGGGGATGCAAATTCCTTGTATTTCAAGAGTTAAGTTTAAAATTCTCCTGGTGGTTGCACACGAGTTGTCACCACTTGAAGGAGAAACCTTGTGAGAACAGCCTCTCCTCTGTGGCATCATTACCCGAGCTAGAATTAATCATGGAATTGTTTTGGTTGGAAAAGACCTGAAACATCATAAAGTCCAACTGCTAATGCAGAAAGGCACCCCAAAACCAAGAGAATCATTGAATGGTTCAGGTGGGAAGTGACCTCAAAGCCCATCCAGTCCCACCTCCTGCCATGGGCAGGGACACCTCCCAGCAGCCCAGGCTGCTCCAAGCCCCATCCAACCTGCCCTTCAACACTGCCAGGGATGGGGCAGCCACAGCTTCCCTGGGCAACCTGGGCCAGGCTCTCCCCACCCTCACAGCCCAGAATTTCTCCCTCCCATCTCAGCTCCAGCTCCCTCTGCCAGCTGCAAACCCTTCCCCCTGCTCCCATCCCTCCCTGCCCTTGTCCCAAGCCCCTCCCCAGCTTTCCTGGAGCCCCTTCAGGCACTGGAAGGTGCTCTCAGGTCTCCCTGGAGCCTTCTCTTCTCCAGGCTGAACACCCCAGCTCTCCCAGCCTGTCTCCAGAGCAGAGCTGCTCCAGCCCTCCCAGCATCTCCGGGGCCTCCTCTGGCCTCTCCAACAGCTCCATGTCCTTCCTGTGCTGGGGACCCCAGCCTGGCCCCAGCCCTGCAGGGGGGTCTCAGCAGAGGGGACAATCCCCTCCTGGCCCTGCTGGTCACACTGCTGGGGGTCCAGCCCAGGACATGGGTGGTTTCTGGGCTCATGTTGAGCTTCTCCTCACCATCACCCCCAAGTCCTTCTCCTCAGGGCTGCTCTCCACCCCTTTCTCCACCCAGCCTGCAATTGCTGGGCAGAATCAATGAAACCAAACCCTCCTGCTCCATCTGCAAATCCAATTAATTTCTGAGATGATAAGAGCAGAAAAGCAGATTAACCCGTTTTGGGATGAAAGAAGGAACTAAAAGGTCCTGGCTCCCTATCTCTGGTGGGCACAACTTCTCTCACCCTGTATCATAGAGCTCCTGCATGAGGAAATAACTGGACACAGCACTGTGAAACTATTTTTGTTACTTACACAACCAGCTGGAGAGCAAGGTCACCCTTCTGCTCCCTGCTTCCAGCCTTCTCCCATTCTCCATCAGCCCCCCACACCCAATAACTAGGATTGCAGATCACTCAAACTGCCCTCCCTGAAGAAAGCAAAACAAAACAGGAGCAAAGCAGACCAGATGTTTTCAAAGACTTTTCACAGATGCTCTTGGACGAGGTGACCAGGTTTTCTGAAGTGCATCCAGCAAAGCCCGTGAGAAAATTTCCCTTCTCCTCTCTCTTAGGGGGGGAAAAAACAAACGCCAATCCACCCCAGAAAACCAGGTGACCTTAAGGATAAACTGAACAATTACAAGACAGGCCTAAATGGCCTTGAAACATAAAAAACTAGAAGGCCAGACATAAATGTAGGTGCTTGTTTTGTTGCGGATTTTTTGCCCATCTGTGGACTAAAACCTGGATATTGAGGTTTGAGAAATAAATGAGGGGTGTCAATAACCAACGATTCACCTGAAATGGCTCCTTTTGGACACAAATCTCACATAAAACCGTGGCCACGAGATGGAACCTTTCCAAGTTTCTCCAGTCCTTGGAACAAGGTTTGTAAAAGGACACTTGCTGGAAGGGCATGACCCCATCCCAAGCCCCATCACCCCCCACGAGAAGAGTGACTTGGCAGGTGTGGGACCATTTGCTCTTCCCAGAGGCTCCTCTGGCAGGAGCAGCAGATTCCTGAGGCTCACGCCCTTCGACAGGGATCCACCACAACCAGAGGATAGTCCTCAAAACTTGGCCTGGATCACAGAATGTCAAGGCTAGAAGGGACCTCTGGAGATCATCAGTCCAAACCCCTGGAGCAGGGTGATAGGATCACAGAACCATTCAGGTTGGAAAAGACCCCTGGGATCACAGAGTCCAACCACCATCCCTACTCCGCAAAGTTCTCCCCTAAAACAAATCCACCAACACCACCCCCAGCAGGGCCCACAGGAACCTCCAGAGGGGCTGGGGTGTCTCCAGAGAAGGAGCCTCCTCAGCCTCTCTGGGCAGCCTGGCCCAGGGCTCTGCCACCCTCACAGGCAACAAGTTCCTCCTCATGGGGAGCTTGACCCTCCTGTGCTCCAGCTTGTGCCCGTGGCCCCTTGTCCTGTCCCTGGGCAGCCCTGAGCAGAGTCTGGTCCCCCCTGCTGACCCCCTGCAGATACTGCTCAGCCTTGAGGAGACCCCCCCTCAGGCTCCTCCTCTCCAGCTGAACAGCCCCAGCTCCCTCAGCCTTTCCTCCCAGGCAGATGCTCCAGCCCCTCAGCATCTTGGGGGCCCTGCCCTGGACTCTCTCCAGCAGCTCCTTGGCCTTCATCCCCTGGGCAGCCCAGAGCTGGGCCCAGCTCTCCAGAGCTGTCCCCCCCAGGGCAGAGCAGAGGGGCAGGAGAACCTCCCTGACCTGCTGCCCACACTCTTCTTGATGCCCCCAGGAGCCCATGGGCCTTCTTGGCCCCCAGGGCCCATTGCTGGCTCATGGTCACCCTGCTGCCCACCAGGACCCCAGCTCCTTTCCCACAGAGCTGCCTTCTGGATGCTCAGCTGGGAAGAGGAACACAGCTGCCTGCTACAAATCCCAAATGCTGAGACTTCAGTAGCTTCCCAGAGGTCCCCACACACAGGAGAAAAGGAAATGTCCACGTCCCAACTGGAGCAAGACCAGGCAAACCAGGAAGAAGAAATTTGAGAGTGCAACAACTTTTCTGCAACTGGGGAAAATAATGTGCATCTTCCAGAAAAAAAAACAACAAACCAAAACCAACCAAACAACAACAAAACCCCAACAAACCAAAACCAAAATAAACCCTCCAACAGATTAAGAAAACCATCACCAACCTTGCCAAGGTCTCAGTCCTAATTCTAGAAGGGAGATGGAAAACTTAAGAGTACAGGAGCTATAGTCCAACGTCACATTTCCCTGTCAAGGGCAGGTTGGATGGGGCTTGGAACAACCTGGTTTGGTGGGAGGTGTCCCTGCCCATGCACGGGGGTTGGAACTAGATGATTTTTAAGCTCCCTCCAATCCAAACCATTCCATGATTCTATGAGTCCTCCACGTAACCCTCTGTTTTGTCTCCATGGAGGTGGGAGTATCTCCTTGTGAAACATCAAGTCTCTGCTGTGCAGTGAACATAATGAAACCTTCTCCTCCAAGAGACAAAACCTCCTCTAAGACACAAAACCACCTCCTCCAAGAGACAAAACCTCCTCTAAGACACAAAACCACCTTCTCCAAGAGACAAAACCTCCTCTAAGACACAAAACCACCTCCTTCAAGAGACAAAACCTCCTCTAAGACACAAAACCTTCTCCTCCAAGAGACAAAACCTCCTCTAAGAGATGCTCCACAACTTCTGGAGCAGGACAGGAGGAGAAGTTCAGGTGCTTCAGTTCTGACTTGCCTTACAACTCACGCATCCATGAAATCTCAAGACCCAAGGAGGTGGTTGCAGCCTCCTCGGGTGAGCGCAGCAGCAGGCGTTCCGTGAGAGCTGTGCCCCACCTCCCAGCTGCTCACGACATTTCAGGGAGACTTTGTGTTCATCCCACTCACAAGCACTGCCTGAACCCACAAGGCACGTGAACCATTCAGGGTTTGACAGCTTGAAGGACCAAAACCCTTCGGAGGACTCGCCGCGTTATTTCTGATCGGGGAAAAGCGCAGAGACCTGCCATTAAATCCACCCTTCCCGGGGTCTGGAGGTGGGCTGGGGCACTTCCCATCACTCCATGACTATTTGTCAGCAGCCACGCACACTGGTTTCCAAATGACAGGCTGCTGGTAGCTTGCTTTTGTTCCTCCTCCCCCCAGACCTCTAGGGGAGCGACAGACGCGCGCGGAAATGGACACGCACCGTTCCCCGCGTTGGTTCTAAAACAAAAAGGCAAAGAAAAACAAAATTAGGAGGCCTCAAACCTCCTGGATTTTTCATTCAGCTTGAGCTATTCGTGGTTGTTAGTGGGCTGCCAGCTCTGCCTGCTGCGGGGCAGCCTGGGAGAAAAGCAAACCCCACATGCTGCCAAGCAGAAGCGATGGGTACATGGTGACCACCCCAAAACCAAGTGTGTCCTCCCTCTGTAGCAGGACGCTCCATCTCAGAGTGCCTGCCTCAGTTTCCCTTTGTGATTCTGGTGGAGAGGGTCCAGAGGAGACCATGAAGATGATGGGAGGGCTAGAGCAGCTCTGCTCTGGAGACAGGCTGGGAGAGCTGGGGTGTTCAGCCTGGAGAAGAGAAGGCTCCAGGGAGACCTGAGAGCACCTTCCAGTGCCTGAAGGGGCTCCAGGAAAGCTGGGGAGGGGCTTGGGACAAGGGCAGGGAGGGCTGGGAGCAGGGGGAAGGGTTTCCAGCTGGCAGAGGGAGCTGGAGCTGAGATGTGAGGGAGAAATTCTGGGCTGTGAGGGTGGGGAGAGCCTGGCCCAGGTTGCCCAGGGAAGCTGTGGCTGCCCCATCCCTGGCAGTGTTGAAGGGCAGGTTGGATGGGGCTTGGAGCAGCCTGGGCTGCTGGGAGGTGTCCCTGCCCATGGCAGGGGTGGCACTGGGTGGGCTTTGAGGTCCCTCCAAGCCAAACCAGTCTGGCATTCTACATTTCCCTCAGCACTAAGAAAGCCCAAGGAGGATTACACGAGTGTTGGGATATTGGGGCAGCAAAAGCAATAATGCTGGGAGGAATCTTAATAAAATACACAACTAATAATTAGTTACAGAGGTTAACCATTTAAGTGCCAGCAACTTATTAGTAGGTCTTGTGCTAGACCTAAAACAATGATTAAAGTAATACCAAGGCAAGATGGTAATACAATAACTGCAGTTATCTAGGACAATCCTAAGGACTTCAAGTTCTAGAACTTAAAAGTGAAAGCTTTCTTACTCTTTAAAGGCAGTTAATGAAGATGTAGAGAGTTGATACCTCTTACCCTTTATTTGGCTACAGCTGGGTGTCAACATACAATGGTTTGGGTTGGAGGGACCTCAAAGCCCACCCAGTGCCACCCCTGCCTGGGCAGGGACACCTCCCAGCAGCCCAGGCTGCTCCAAGCCCCATCCAACCTGCCCTTCAACACTGCCAGGGATGGGGCAGCCACAGCTTCCCTGGGCAACCTGGGCCAGGCTCTCACCACCCTCACAGCAATTTCCTCCTAATATTTCATCTAAATCTCCCCTCTTCCAGTTTAAAGCCATTCCCACTTCTGAAATGCAAATTTTGATCCCACCATAGCACTAAAGGGCTAAAAAAATGACATCAACCACCTCAACAATGATAAACATCATCTTTGGTGGGTCCTGATTTGTTACAGTGAGGTCACAGATAAGAAGAGCCCCGTGGCAGGACACCTTATCATGTCAGCCGTTAATGGGAACAACTTTTAATGCCCTTAATCCATTTAATAACACATTTTACTAAAATTAGCCAGATAAATTGCTCCGATAGCGCTGCTTGAGCTGAACCACAATCAGATTCCTGGGATTTAAGCCACTTCTCTGGGTGTCTGACTAGGCAGCATAGCTTTAAGGGGCGGGAACGTGGAGGAATGTTTCTTCTACAGCATCCACAGGTCGGTGAGACGCTCTTCTTATCTCCCAAAAACTCTTCCAAACATTCCTCTGGCCACTAACAGCTGGTTTTGTTCTTCGGAAAAACAAAAGGAGCAGAGCAAGCCCAGGCTGAGGTTCATTTGCCCGGGACTGGGAGCTCCACAAGGGCTGATGAAGTGCCCACACAACAAAAAGCTCCTGCTTTTGTTTACACAGCACATACTGGCCAGTCCACAGGACTAGATGGATGGTCTGCACTTTGGTTTCCAGCGGGAACAGATTGGTCTGGAAGACGCTCCCGCGCCAGGGGTTTCATTTGCCAGCCAAGGATCTGGAAGCACATGGTGTGGAGGGCAGCCAGCTCCCCCAGACAGACGACTTGGGCAGCTGCCAGAGCATCTCACAACACCCCATCCCAGGTCTTCTGGCTTCTTTTGGTTGTTTGTTTTTTTTATTTTTTCCCTGGCTTGTTCCCCAAACTCAGCTCTGCACCTTGTTGAGAGGCCACACTGTGGCTTCCCTGCTGCATCCAAAGGGACACACGTGGAGGTTGGCAGCAAGATCAGGAACATCCAACTGCTTTTTCTCTGCTGTTGCACTGATGGGGAGGGACATCAAGCCAGAATACCTAGTTTAAATCTCTGTAGCTCCTTGAAATTCCCATATCTCTTCAGGCCAAGCCTTGCTCCTAGCAGCAAGGACTCTGCCCTGCAGGAGAACCTGGTTTCATCACTTGGAAGGTGGACCAAAGAGGGCATTAAGCTCTTAACCAGATCTCCCATGGCTGCAAGACAATTTTCTTGCCCATAAGGCAAAGAACTGAGGATGTTAAGCGAGGAAGTAACCCAGAAGATGATCAGCAGGACAAGATCTGGCTGAACACCCACTCCTGGTCACGGGGAGAAGAGCCAGAGCCTGGTGTGTTTTCAGAGCTATTTGCAGGCAGGCACAGCTCCTGGCTTCCACTCAGCCCATGCCCAGCAGGCAGGCAGTCCAAAACCCTGAAACATGGTGTCCTGCTGCCTGTTCCCAGCATCTTGTCCTGACTTGTCAGGCTTCCCCCACAGTCTGTTGCCTGCTCTTTGCCATCAGCCTCCCAGCTCACATTTAACTCTTTAGGAACCAAAGGGCAGAGGATGTAAGTGGGTGCACAGTGACTTCTCATGGAATCATGGAATGGTTTGGGTTGGAGAGGATCTTAAAGAATACTCATTCCCAACCCCCCTGCATGGGCAGGGACACCTCCCAGCAGCCCAGGCTGCTCCAAGCCCCATCCAACCTGCCCTTCAACACTGCCAGGGATGGGGCAGCCACAGCTTCCCTGGGCAACCTGGGCCAGGCTCTCCCCACCCTCACAGCCCAGAATTTCTCCCTCACATCTCAGCGCCAGCTGGAAACCCTTCCCCCTGCTCCCATCCCTCCCTGCCCTTGTACCAAGTCCCTTCCCAGAAGAACTTTCAGAAGGATCTTTCTAGCAAGGCAAAGCTAAACTTCAGCACTCCAAGAGTTTTCCCCTCAGACTGATTTGGAAATAAGTCCCACCTGCCTGTCACACCCTTCCCAGCAGCACCTTTTTCAGACAGCCCGTGGGAAAGCAGCTGAGCTCTAACAAAGGCCTTGCCAGGAAGGCAAAACTTCTCTGCTCCACTTTCCCCAAATCCCACAGTTACATCCCCAAATGTTGCATCTACTACCATTATCTCATGGCACATTTGTGCACACCTGACAACAGCAGGCACAAATCTGCAGCCAGGTGATCAAATCATGGAATCACTGAATGGTTTGGGCTGAAAGGGACCTTTGAAGGTCATCTAGTCCATCCCCCTGCCATGGGTAGGGACATCTTCAAACAGATCCTGTTGCTCAAAGCCCCATCCAACCTGACCTGGAATGTTGCCAGGGATGGGGCAGCCACAGCTTCCCTGGGCAACCTGGGCCAGGCTCTCCCCACCCTCACAGCACAGAATTTCTCCCTCACATCTCAGCTCCAGCTCCCTCTGCCAGCTGGAAACCCTTCCCCCTGCTCCCATCCCTCCCTGCCCTTGTCCCAAGCCCCTCCCCAGCTTTCCTGGAGCCCCTTCAGGCACTGGAAGGTGCTCTCAGGTCTCCCTGGAGCCTTCTCTTCTCCAGGCTGAACACCCCAGCTCTCCCAGCCTGGCTCCAGAGCAGAGCTGCTCCAACCCTCCCAGCATCTCCGGGGCCTTCTCTGGCCTCTCTCCCAACAGCTCCTGGAAAGCTGCAGCCCCAGCAGCATCCTAGAAAGCATTCAGGTAACCAGTGTTTCCAGGATAATTCCTGGAGCCTTTGGATCATGGGAACTCCCATTCTCTGGTAAACTTCCAGGTCTTTAAAGTAGTTTAATCCCTAATCTTCTGCAGCTTCATTACACAACCACATGCAAAACACTTCCTTTTTGTCTCAGTTTCCCTCTGCTTTCTGTGGTTTTGCCATTCCAGAAAAAGGCAGGAAGTGCAGGGAAGACCTGACCAGGCTCATGTCCTGGTCTCTGTCAGCTCACACGGCCAAGGAAAGCTCATTCACCTCCATGTCAAGCCCAGGCACGAACTTCAGCCTCCCAAAGTAATGCCAAATGCCCACAGACCTACCCTTAGACACCTGTAGATCTTCAGGGTGTGTACCTAGTTCATCAGAGGGAACTACTGAATTCTTTCTAGGTATGTCAGGTGGCAGCAAGTGTCTGAAATACCAGAGAAAGATTGGATGTGCCCATGACCCTGTTTTCTCCACCACTGTCTCCTCTGTGGCTGGAACAGGAATGCAAAGGAACTTGCTTAGAAGCAGGCAAAGGAAGCTGAAGACCATGACAAGTGTTTTTGTCATGATTTCCTGCCAGGAAAGGCAGCACAACGTCAGGATGTTTCCCAAGATGGTTCTTCAACTCTCCAGATTCAAAACAGTCAAGCCAAGGAGTCTCACCCTTGGAAAAAATAAAATGCCTCTCCTTGGTACAACAACTGCAGAGCAGCATGTTAATGGAGATGTGGCTAAGGTAGCATCAGGCGTTGGGGAACAAGTCTCCAAGTAGTAGCAAGACCTTCCAGCTGTCCTTTGGGGGGTTTTGTGGGTGATGTCCCACCAGCTGCATGTCCTGGCTGGGCAGCACATGTGTAAGAGGACAGCTGTAGACCAGAAAAGTCTGGAGGAGATGACAGAATCACAAAATCATTCTCCTTGAAAAAGACTTTTAAGATCATCAAGCCCAACCATAACCCAACTCTACCAACCATTAACCCAACCCTACCAAGTCCAAAATGGCAGCAGAGCACAGAGCTGAGTGAAGGTTGGCTAAATGTGATCAGTTATTCCTGTGATGCCAGTGCTGGAACCAGAGGTGAGGAAGAAGCAGCTACAGGGACAATGTATAGAGTCCTTCCTGCAACTTTGGAGGAACCAGGTCCTGATCTTTGCTTCTCCCCATTAGTGGGACAATGTCCATTAGCACAGGACTAACTACTTCAGAATAGACCTATTAAGGGATCTCAACATCTCTTAAGGGAACACAACACCTCTTCCCATTCCCATGAATCATAGAATGGTGAAGGTTGTAAGGGACCTTAAAGATCATCAGGCTCCAACCTCCCTGCTATGAGCAGGGACATCTCCCACCAGACCAGGCTGCACAGGGTCTCATCCAACCTGGCCTTCAACACCATGAAGCTCCTCTGCTTCACTGAATTGTGTTTGATGCTGCTTCATACAGTGCTTGAGGTTCTCAGGGCACTTTTGGTCTACCTACCCATAGCCAAGTCTGTTCCCAAACACTTCAGCAGTCAGTATCCTGGAATGCCAGGCTGGTTTGGGTTGGAAGGGACCTTCCAGATCATTTTTAAGGCCAGGTTGGATGAGGTTTTGTGCAACCTGATCTAGTGGTGGGGTTCCCTGCTCATGGCAGGAGGGTTGGAACTTGATGATCTTTAAGGTCCCTTCCAACTTTAATGATTCTATGATCTAGTTCCAACCCCCCTGTCATGGGCAGGGACACCTCCCAGCAGCCCAGGCTGCTCCAAGCCCCATCCAACCTGCCCTTCAACACTGCCAGGGATGGGGCAGCCACAGCTTCTCTGGGCAACCTGAGCCAGGGTCTCACCACCCTCACACTAAAGAATTTCCTCCTAATGTCTCACCTAAATCTTCCCTCTTACACCTAATAAACCCAAATGGAAAGAGATGGTGACCCCCACACCACTTAAGACACATCAACCCTCAGGGGAGCTTGTCTGAAGAGACTAAAGCCACTCTGCACCAAGCATGGCAGAAGCCCAGGCTCAACCTGTCCACCCCAGCTTGCTCTCCAGGAGATGCTGCAGCCAAATTTAGACCTAGCACAGAAGCCAGCAAGCAGAGGAGGAACATGGTGGCAGCAGCAGATCCACCTCATGTCCCCTGGAGTTGCTCCCCATCATTCCTCACAGCTCCTGCAAGGAAACCACAACACTGCCTGTTGCAGCGACATGCCTGGTGCTGGGTTGAGGTCTCACCACCACAGACACAGCAGGAGGAGAAACTGGGATAACCAGATCCCAGAGGAAAACAAGGAGCAGCTGCCAGTGAAATGAGTATCTTAACAACAACAAAAAACCCAAGAGTAAAGTGATCTCACCTGCCACACCCCAAAACATGAAACCTCTCTCTTTTGGATGGAGCTTCCAAGTCAATCAATGAGCAAGTTTTAACTTTAAAATAGAAAATCTGCTGTTCAAGGGGTTTTTCTTAGGGAAATATTTCTTCCCTTTTAACAAAAATTGGAGCCCAGTTTCTGGTTCAGATGTTCTAGTCTCAGTATTTGGACCTGGTTGTCCACCAGAGCTGCAGAGCACCATGGACATCAGACAAGCATGGGCTGCAGGTGAGGGATGTCTGGATATGAACCCTGATGTGAAGTGCAAGGCACAAAAAGGCATGAAAAAACCCAAAAATAACCCAAGAGAAATCACTTCTCCAGGTCCACAACACCTGCCACCACCACCAGCAGCTCACCACATAACCCAGGTCCACTTTTCCCCCTTGATTGTTCAAGCTTTGCCTGCAAGCCTCCCAGAATTCAAACAAAAGCAGATCAACTCTCCTGTACCTGCCAGAATCAGAGGTCAACACAACCTATAGCCCAGACACTGGTGCTGATGGAGCCCTCAGTGCCATTAAATTTTGATTAATCGTTTTCTACCAGCCAGCACATTGTTTTTTTCCCCAAAGACCAGGTTGCCAAGACCTGCATGGTTCTGTTTGCCCTTTTAAATTATAAGCACAAGATTAGCTTTCATCTAGACCGTCTGCTCACCTCAGTTTCCAAGACTCACTGGGAAAAAAATGATGGTCTGAAGAGCAATTCCCACAGCAAACTGCTCCCACAGAAGGTCAGAGCAGACAAGCTGTTGAGGTCACTTCCAACCAGGGCTATTCTGTGACTCTATTTATGATTTCAGATGGGACGAGGGGGAAGGGTTTCCAGCTGGAAGAGGGGAGCTGACCATGCAGAGGGTGGGACTGGATGGGTTTTAAGGTCCCTTCCAACCCAAACCTTTCTGCGATTTGATGATTTGCCATAAATTACCTAATTAAAAAAAAAAAAAAAAAAGCCTCAAAACTTCACCTTCTGCCCCCGTTTCTCACCCAACATGAGGCTAATGACAGGAGCAGGAAGCCGAGCTCTTCTGGATTTTCTGCACCTCCAACAAGCAAATCCCTTCCAACCAAACAACAGCCCCACACCACGGTTAAGAACAAGTTGTGCCCATGCTGGCTCACCACCAAGCTGGCTTCTCATTTCTCCCTCAGCCATTTTCATCTCCTGAGTCAGGATCTAATTGATAATTCTGCCCTATCATTTTTCCCTTCTTCCTGATCACTGCATCAAGCACCGTAATTAACGAGGCCCTTATCCTTCTACATTAGGCTGCTTATAATTGTCACAGCCCCCTCTTTTAAAGCTTTAAAGACCTTTTTTTCTGCTCCCACTGCTGCAGTCACCCAGCTGAGACCAAACCTGCTGCCAGTTGGGCTCCTTCACCAAATACCTGAGCACCTCTTGATCACCTGCACCCAAGCAGCTCCTCGTTAACTGATCATCCCGTCCGGCCTCATTATCCCTCCAGAGGAAGTCTTGCAGGATTCCCAGGGACTAACAGGGTAATTTAAGCCATCACCTGGATATTCTAAGGACAGCAAGATGCCTTTTGGCAAGTCCTCAGGGATGTGGCAACTGAGGCTCTTTCCCTGCGTGCCATGGATGGAATTGGCATCTTCCAAGGCACCAAAATCACTCTGGCAGGCAAGAAAATGCTCTCTCAGGACGTCTGGAGATGCCAACAACCAGCCCCCTCCCCCCATTTCCTTTTTTCAACCTTTGCTACGAGTCATCTTCAATTTGCTATTGCAAATCTCCCCGGGAGAGATTTAAACTCATCTGGCAAAACCAGCTACTTCAAGAAAGTCGCGCCCAACTCCTGAAAGTGGTTGGTTCTTCTCTTTATTTTGTTTGATTATTTTATTTTTGAGGGAGGGGGCTGGGGGGGTGGGGGGATACCCTTCCTCCCCCAACTGCTTAGCTCAGCTCCAACTCTCACCAGCCCTCAACTCCCACTGGGGAACAGAGGTGGAGGCAGCATTTTTCTGGCTCCCCAACCTCGCCCCACGGGGCTGATTAATATTCCTTAAGCACCACACCCCTAATTACAATAGAGTAAGCGAGCACAAAAGTGCTTTGGTCTCCAAAGTTTTGACTCGTATTTTTCCCCGCGAATTTACATCCTTCAGAATACCCATTAAGCCCGTTTTTAATTACGGCACCAAACCCTCTTGATTAGAGCACACGAAGCCATCAGCTCTGGAATGAGGAGCTCAGAATAAATAAATGAAGCTCATTTCCCCTGGTCCTGCAGCTGAGCAGCTTCCCCAAGAAAAACATTCCTCTCCCAAGAAAGAAGATCCCACGTCCCAGACGGTGACACACAACTCAGCCCGGCAGTGAAAGAGCTCGGATGGGAGATGAAAGCTCTCCTCATTAGAATAAATTAGGATGGAGCAGATTTAGCAATGCTGGGGAGGACCTGGGGCGGCTTCTCCTGCAAGAGAATAGTTGGCCAGAGCTCTAAAGCCCTTTTCAGAAGACCACGTGGGATGGGCTTGGGCGTGATGCCGTCCAGGACCCTCCCTGCTCTTCCACAGACCCTTTGACCGCGTCTACGCGGGGCACGGGACGGGAACAGAGCGGGCAGTGTTCCTCCCGACCCTCTGGAGTGCTTCCATGCAAGTGAGGATGGAAAAAGAGCAAGAAAGGGCAAAGCTGTCCCCCTGCCAGGGAACGTTTAGTCGTCCCTAACTACTCCTTGAGCTCGCCTTTGCCACGGGGAGCTGTCGTCTGCAGGAGGCGGCCACGTGAGCGCCAGCGCTCGGGAGGTATTTGACATTCTGTTAAATTGGCTGGAAGCACAAAATCCCCAACTGTGGACTTCATCAAAATACCAAAAAAAAAAACCCCACCAAAAAACAACCAACCCAAACAAACCCAACCCCACCAAACCCAACCCCACTAGGTATTCAGCAAATCAGACAACTTGTGCTCTGCTTGAGCACGGCAGGGAGGCTCAGCCCAGAAGCTCGTCAGCCTCCTCTGTCAGAGCTGCTGACAGATCTCCATCTGCCCAGGGAAAGAGACTCGGGATGTCCCCTCCCTACATCTCTTCCCCCCCAAGCCTTTCCAGCTGGGCTGTTGACAAAGAGGGAAGCCCATGAATTCCAGCTGGCTCTGGCTCCCAGCAGCGTGGCACCAGGTAGCCTTTGGGGCAGCACCAAACCAAGAGGAGACGAGTTCCAAAGGGGTGTTTTATTCTCTAAGCTTTTGGAGCAGTGTGACTGAGCCCGGCGAAGCCAAAGAAAGGTCACATTCCCCAAACTCACACCTTTCAAAACCTGCTACGGGTGCCACCAGCCACGTAAAGGTTCTTGGTATCTATAAGCCTGATGCCCACCTCCTTCCACAGAGCCGTCCTGTCATCCCCTCATCTGCCATCTCACAGCATCCCTCCGGGCTGCTCGAGGAGACAAGTCTTCGGGGCCCACCTTCCTTTTTCTTCTTCCTTCCTTCCTTTGGCTTTGACGACACATCCAACCCGAAGGGGCTAATTTGGGGAGGATTTTCCAGGCAGGCAGCGAGAGGCGAGCGGCCGCCTGCCTCCCCGAGGAGAGCGAGTGGGCAGGCCATCTCCAGAGGGCCTGGCAGAGAGCCCTCCCCTCGGCAGCCCTGTGGCTGATGGCACTGCCCTCCCCAGCCCAACCTTCCCCCGGGGGGGGTTTTGCAACAGAAAGAAGCCACAGCAGAAGCTGGTTCACCAGGGCCAGGCGGCTTCTGTCAGAAGAGCCTAATTACCTGGGGCTCCTAAATACGTGACGCCGAGATGGGAAACGGGGCTGGGGGGGGGAGAGGGTTTGCTTTTTTTATGTAATTTATTTTTCATAGAATCATCACTAAGGCAGGAAAAGATCTTTCAGACCATCAGGTCCAGCCTATGACCAACACCACCACATCTCCAGACCATGGCACTAAGTGCCACCTCCAGCCTTCCCTTGAACACCTCCAGGGATGGTGCCTCCACCACTTCCCTGGGAAGCCCATCCCAAGGTCTGATCACCCTCTCCATGAGGAAGTGCTTCCTAATATCCAACCTAAACCTCCCCTGGAGCAGCTTCAGGCCAGGCCCTCTTGTCCTGTCACTGGTTGCCTGGAAAAAGAGCCCAACCCCACCTGACTAAACCTCCCTTCGGGTAGTTGTAGAGAGTGAGAAGGTCCTCCCGAGCCTCCTTTTTTTTTTCTCTTTTTCTTTTACTTTCTTCTGAGCTTTTATTTTTGTTTCTCCTTCCTTTTTGCAGAGCCTTTGCCACCTACCCGCTTCAGAGCCCATTCCCAACACACCTGCTAGAAGAACCTGAACAGTCATTACAAGCAGGAGACCGTCCAGCAGCCACAATAATTATCTCCCCTTCTCTTCCAAAGCCCTAATCCTGATGCTTTAAGACAACAGGGACCTGCTTCAGAGCTGCCTAATTTCAGGAAAAAAAAAAAAATAAAAAAGGAAATTAAATAAGAAGGGGGAAGCTTGACTTCATCAGGTATTAGTTTTGACCTCGCAGCTGTAGCAGATGAAGAATGGTCCTTGATTATAAAAAGAAGAGAAAAAGAGACCTGGCATGTGAAGAAGTTCTGCCAAGCCAGAAGTTTAGCTCCAAACAAGGCAAACCCCCATTTTGCCCCAGCAGGAGTCTGGAGAAGACCTCAACAGCCTCAGACGCGTGGTGGAATCAACACCAGGCCCTGAAATCCTACATATTTAATATCTCAGGCAAGGAACGAGGCTGTATCATCCATTTTTCATGCTCCCTGCTCTCCTCCCCCATGTCACCTTCTGCCTAAAACATTTCCTGAGGAAGAATTTATCCCAAGTAGTTTAATATATCAAGAAAATTACAAAAGAGGAGGGATGCTGAGCATAATGAGTCTCCCAGATAGAAGTGCCCATTTCCTAAATGAGTTATTTTCTACTGAAAGGGGCTTTTTTATTCCTTCAAGTCAGAGGGTGTCAGTGCTGGCCTGGGTTAGACACCAAGGCCTGGCAGCTACTTTTTTAAAGCCACTGGTTTATTTTCTCCCTTTCTCACTCAAGGACATCCCCTCCACTTACCTCATCCTCACTCTGTCCCCAACAGACTGAACCAACCTGCTGTCATCAAACCAACCTCCTCCTTCTCCTCCTAAATTCAACCCATTTGAATAATTATTTTAGCAGGGCCTGTAGTGATAGGACAAGGGGTGATGGTTTAAACACAAAGAGGGGAGATTCAGACTAGATCTAAGGAAGAGATTTGTTACACTGAGGGTGGTGAGACCCTGGCCCAGGTTGCCCAGAGAGGTGGTAGGTGCCCCCATCCCTGGAAACATTCCAGGTCAGGTTGGACAGGGCTCTGAGCAACCTCATTTAGTGGGAGATGTCCCTGCTCATTGCAGGAGAATTGGACTAAATGACCTACAGAGGTCCCTTCCAGCCCAAAGCATCCTACAATGATGCACACACCACGATCCCATAAGCCAACTCTGTAAGAGCAGCTTATCATAGAAACATCAAATCACAGACTGGTTTGGGATGGGATGGACCTTAAAGATCATCTACCTCCACCTCCATGCCATATCATAGAATCATGGAATGGTTTGGGTTGGGAGGGACCTCAAAGCCCACCCAGTGCTACCCCTGCCATGGGCAGGGACACCTCCCAGCAGCCCAGGCTGCTCCAAGCCCCATCCAACCTGCCCTTCAACACTGCCAGGGCTGGGGCAGCCACAGCTTCCCTGGGCAACCTGGGCCAGGCTCTCCCCACCCTCACAGCCCAGAATTTCTCCCTAAAATTTATTTTACATCTACCCTTTTTTAGCTTATTAGCTCTTTAGAGCCTGATGTTGGAGATCATAGTGACACCATGGTGATTCTCCTTCCTTGCTGATTTTTGCCAATGTGATCAGGCAAAAACCCCCAACCCAAAAGTGGTCCCACAACCACAACAGCTTTGTGGTTTATTTCCTCCTCTGAGGAGGAGCATCAAGTGGCATTTTCAGCAGCTTAAAAGACCTGGAGGTGAATTTGTCTCATTCTACGCAGCACCAGTTGCCCACCCTTTACTCCTTTAGGACCGTATCTCAGATCCTGCAGCTTGTAGAGTCATAAAATGGTTAGAATTGGAAGGGACCTTAGAGATCATGGAGTTCCAACCCCCTGCCACGGGCAGGAACACTTCCCACCATTTCAGGCTGCTCCAAGCCCCATCCTACCTGCCCTTCAACACTGCCAGGGATGGGGCAGCCACAGCTTCCCTGGGCAACCTGGGCCAGGGTCTCACCACCCTCACACAGCTTCTCCCACGTTGAAGAATTCAGGAATGTGCCATTTACTTTGCTAGGTTTCACTAGATTGATTTTAATCGAGCTCTGATCAGGCCCCATGAGTTATTTTCACTCAAAAACTGGTCCTGAATGTCTTCTTGAAACCGCTCCTCTGCTTCCAGCTGCCTCCGACTCACCAAGCAACTGGGAGAAAGTCTCTCTGAATAATTTCTTGGTTTCCCAAACTGTACAACTGGGAAAACCCTGACCTACTTGGCAGGAGTGTGGAGAGCCTGCACCCTTTTATTTTTTATTTTTTACATCCTTTTTTTAAAAAACTATATTTTATTTTTAATGATTTAAGACAACCCAAACGCAAGGCACCGGGGAGACGGGAATTCCACACAGTCATTAGCAGAGCACCAGAGGCAAAGCTTGAAAGGCAGTTCTGAGTGTTTGCCCCTGATGTCCAAAATCCCTCTATCAGTTTGCCAAGAGCTTAATCAAACCCACTTTGGCAGCCCCCAAACTGAGGCTTGGAGACCAGGAGAGGACTCCAAATGAAAGGAGCTACTGCAGCAATGGGAGGATGAATATTGACCGGCCAACACAGCACCAACACAGAGGGAAGCTGCTGTCTTCTCAGATCAGGCTCCCAGATCCTCAATTTAATCATGCTGGGAAATGCAGGTGGAGCCTCACCCCTCTCCTCTCACCATGGGTTTCCACATCCCAAACTGGCTGAAGTGTCCAGACACCCTGGAGTGCAATAAACACAGACTGGACCTTTCTGGGGCTACCACCAAAAGCACACGAGTGCAGCAAAGTGCCCTGGGCTAAGGAAAAAGATGGACATGGAGCCTGGTCCTTTTTGGTCCTTCCTAAACAGTTGGACTTGATGGTCTTGAAGGACTTTTCCAACCAAAATGATTCTATGAGTCTATAAATAACTGAGGGGAAGCAGCAGGAGAGCAGAGGAGAGCAGAGGAGAGGAGAGAAGAGGAGAGAAAAAGGGAGAGATCCTAATAAATCACAGCTGAAGAGCAGCAGTGGATTTGAGGCAAGAGAAGCCTGTTCCTACCACAGTGGTGTACCACTTCACGAGGGCCTGCTTCTCTTCTTGCCACCAGCAGAGCCAAGTTCAGCTCCCTCCCTGCATGGAGATTTGGTTTTGCTCCATCTCACCTGCCACCAAAGGCGGCTGCTGAGCTTTGCAGCCTCTCCCCCTTGTCCCACACACTGGGATGCTCCAGCCCTCGGCCAGCAGCACTGAAAAGGCTTCTCTCCCTTTGGATAAAAGGGCTGTTTGTTCCCACATGGTGATGGCATCTTGGCTTCAGGGCTGGGGCAGACAAAAGACTGAGCCAAAGCTCCCAGTGCCCACGTCACGACGTCACAGACCGACCTTGTTCTGCAGGACGAGTGCAGCTCCCCCGGCTTGGAACAGTTCACTGTGCTCATCACCATAAATCCATGGATTCTTTTGGGTCAGAAAAGACCTTTAGGACCAATAAGTCCACCCGTTCCCCCAGCCCTGCCAAGGCCACCCCTGCCCCATGTCCCTCAGGGGACATCTCCATCTCCAGGGCTTGGAAACCCCTCCAGGGATCGGGACTCCCCCCCTGCCCTGGGCAGCCTGGGCCAGGCCCTGACAACCCTTGCCAGGAAGGAATTGTTCCCCAGATCCAACCTCAGCCTCCCCTGGCACAACTTGAGGCCGTTCCCTCTGGTCACCATCTCCCTGTACTCCTCTCCAGCCATCACAAGGTTTGAGCAGACATCCCTGCCCCTTAATTCCAAAATAAATTTTGAACCTCCCAATTCCATCTGTCTCCACAACCTTCCATGACAACTCCACCATCTTCTGTGGCAACTATGGTCCAGAAATGCACCACTCACTCTAAGGGATGTCCTCTCACCCCTGCCAAACACATCTCCTACAAACTCTTGTGAGGTTCCAATGCTGTGGGGCTTTGAGCAGCTCTGCACCCACCTCATCACCAACCTCCTGAGTCCACAAACATCCTATTTCTCACCCCACCACCCAACTTACAGAATCCTAGAATGGCTAAGACTGGAAGGAACCTTCAAGATCATCATGTTCTACCCTCCCTGCTATGAGCAGGGACACCTCCCACCAGACCAGGCTGGACAAGCCTCATCCAACCTGGCTTTGAGCACCTCCAGGGAGGGGGCATCAACAACCTCCCTGGGCAACCTGTTCTAGCACCTTCCTACCCTCATAGTGAAGAATTTCTTCCCAATATCTAACTTCTCCATAATTAGAGGAGCACCAGCCTTTTCAAGGCCTCTTAGCTCCTTGACCTTGATCTACCTGATGTAAAATGACACTTTCAGGGGAAAAAAACCCCACCAAAACCCAAACAAACAACAAGTTTTGGAGGATTTCAGGCATCTGGCTCCAACTCACCTTCAACCTTCTTCACCCTAAGAAACTGAAAAGCTCTGGGGCCAAGGAGTCTTGCCATAGGTTTGTCAACACTTCTTGGATTTCATCCTCTACCTGTACCTACTGGCTGCTGAAGAATAACAGACAGATTAAGGTCCCTTTGGAGAGAGCTTTGCTGCCTGAGCTTTGCAGTGGGAAGAGGTTCTGCATTTGCTGGCTGCAGTTTATTCATCCATAAAATCACAACATTCCCTGCGGCACAGAAGAGCAGGAGAGACAGTCATCAAATCCTCCAGCTGAAGGTCAGAAAAATGGTCCAGAGTCTCTCTGTGCTGAAGAGCTGAACCAAGGAGGATCACAAAGCCTTCACTGATGAGCAAAGCCAAGCCAGGCTGTCCAGATTCACTGGTCCTCCCAGAAAGGTCAAGTGTCACCTGATTTCCCCATCCCGCCCCATCCCACTCAAGGCTACACAGAATCATTGAATCATTTTGGTCAGAAAAGACAGTTAAGATCTTCCACATCATCCACAGTGGAGCTGAGAAGGAATTCTCATCCTGATCTCAGACTCTTCCACACCAAGCCTGGGGTGGCTTGAACCAAGAAGGCCAGGGAGGATTTGGGCAAAACCCCTGAGTTGTTAATGAGCCATTAATGGGGTGAGACCCAGGTACCAATTCCCTCCTGAAAACTGTTTAAAAAAGGTGAAGCAACATCTCAAAGACTAGCAGCTCTGATCTGTGTTGGTCACATCACCAGGACCTTACATGGTGCCTCACCCCTTCTGCCCAAACATCCATTCAGCAGCCTCTCCACCCAACTTCATGGGGTCTGGCAGCACATAGAGTCACAGAATAGCTGGGCTGGGAAAAGACCACTAAGATCACTAAGTCCAACCACTAACTCAGCACTGCCAAGGCCACCACTAAACCAGGTCCCTCAGCACCCTGATCTAAGACAATGTAGACCAGGATATGGCTCCTGCTCTGAGGAACTTACAGCTCAAATAGAGCAAGTGGAGATAAAACAAGCAAAAAAGATTAACACAGTTATAGTGATTGTGCTTTTTGGGATTCCTGACTTAGTAACACTACCTGGTAGAGCCCACCCACCACTTTTACCCTTGGAATAATCTCTCCAGGGAAGTGGTGGATTCCCCAACATTGGGCACATTCAGCTGGAGAGGGTACTGGGCTATCTTGTCTAGAATGTGCTTTGGTCAAGAAAGGCAGATCAGATGCTCCTTGAGGTGCCTTCCAACCTGGGATTATATCATTTGAGGAAGGGGATTGTCCCCTTTGCTGAGACCCCCTGCAGGGCTGGGGCCAGGCTGGGGTCCCCAGCACAAGAAGGAGATGAAGCTGCTGGAGAAAGGCCAGAGGAGGCCCCGGAGATGCTGGGAGGGCTGGAGCAGCTCTGCTCTGGAGACAGGCTGGGAGAGTTGGGGTGTTCAGCCTGGAGAAGAGAAGGCTCCAGGGAGACCTAAGAGCACCTTCCAGGGCCTGAAGGGGCTCCAGGAAAGCTGGGGAGGGGCTTGGGACAAGGGCAGGGAGGGATGGGAGCAGGGGGAAGGGTTTCCAGCTGGAAGAGGGAGCTGGAGATGAGATGTGAGGGAGAAATTCTGGGCTGTGAGGGTGGGGAGAGCCTGGCCCAGGTTGCCCAGGGAAGCTGTGGCTGCCCCATCCCTGGCAGTGTTGAAGGGCAGGTTGGATGGGGCTTGGAGCAGCCTGGGCTGCTGGGAGGTGTCCCTGCCCATGCAGGGGTGGCACTGGATGATCTTTAAGGTCACTTCCAACCCAAACCATTCCATGGTTCCATGATTCTACATTTCCCTCAGCACTTTACAGTCTGCCCAACCAAAGCCCAGGCCAGAACTCTAGCAACCCCACCAAGATGCTGTTTTTTGAGGGATTTTTCCTTTTTGCTTTTTAATAAAGACATTTTCCAAGCCCTGCTCCACAATCTCAAATTCAGCTGACAAAGCCCCAGCTCCCTGACATCTCAGCAATTAGTGGCAGGCAGCTGACTTAGACTTTGACAACCAGAGCTATATTTGCTCTCAACGGCTGAGTTCTGCTCTGCTATTTAGTGTTCTTCATTTTCAAGTACAAACCTTTCACTGTGGAAGCTCTAGCTGTGCAGACACCAAAAGGGTTCTGCACCGTGCAGGATGGGGGAGGGGGGTCAGCACTTGGCAATTTCCTGAGCTTTTATCTCAGCCAAGGAGAGACAACAGGATCCAAATCTCTCCTCAAATGTTCACCATTCTGAAGCCAAGGGCTGCACTTTGTATGATTAGTTTTCTGGAGTAAACCACATTCCCAGTAGGCATTTGATTGCAACAACACAAATTCCCCAGGGAGAAGAGCAGATTCTTTTTTAAGCTCCTCTCCTGAGATCCTCCTGCAGTGATGTGTCCAGTGCTGGAGCCTCCAAGAGAAGGACATGGAGCTGTTGAAGCAGGTCCAGAGGAGGCCATGGAGATCATCTGAGGGCTGGAGCATCTCTCACAGAATCATGGAATGGTTTGGGTTGGAAGGGACATTTGAAGGTCACCCAGTCCAACCCCCCTGCTACGTCAGGGACATCTTCAACTAGATCAGGTTGCTCAGGGCCCCATCCAACCTGATCTTGAATGTTTCCAGGGATGGGGCATCTCCCACCTCTCTGGGCCACTCAGACTTGGTGGATCAAGGAAAGGGTCAGAATTCATAGAATCATGGAATGGTTTGTATTGAAGGGGCCTTGAAGATCATCTAGATCCAGCCCTCCTGCCATGGGCAGGGACACCTCCCAGCAGCCCAGGCTGCTCCAAGCCCCATCCAACCTGCCCTTCAACACTGCCAGGGATGGGGCAGCCACAGCTTCCCTGGGCAACCTGGGCCAGGGTCTCCCCACCCTCACTGAGAAATATTTCTTCCTAATATCCCATCTAAATCTCCCTTCTTCCAACTTAAAACCCTTCCCCCTCATCCCATCTCTACAAAACCCTTCCAAGTATTTTACATAATGATTTGAACGAAGGCAACAAACATTCTCAGGAGTATTCAAAGCTCTGATCCATTTTACATTTTTTTTGAGATCAGGATTTTTTTCCAAAGCCTGAGAACACTCTCCAGCCACCAGGTCCATGAGTTCTCTAGATATGCTCCACATGCCTAAATCAACACACCTTAAAGGGATTTGGTTCTTGAACCAGCTCATGTCCTTGGTGAATCATGTTTGACCTCAGCCACTAATGAAACAGGGGCTCTCCTCAACAGCTTCTTCCCTTTCCCATAATATTCACTGGGCAGGACTGGAAGATGGAGAGGTCAAAAAACGTTGAGCCACTCAAATGGGGAAGATTTTATTCAACCCTTTATGTGACTTGGCTTTGGTGGCTGTGGAGCATCATCCCCTGCAGAAATCCTTAGGGAAAACTGTCTCCTCAGATGGTGGAGCCCCCGAGGAGAACAATCTTTCATTAACACCCATAACAGCATCAGTGAGTGCATCTTTTTTGAATTATTTTTATGCAAAAAATGTGTCATACTCTAATACCTCAGGGGTTAGGTTCCCCCTGGCAGAGTTTGCCAGTTCCATAACTTTATTTCCAATTCATCAACAGGAAAGAAACACACAAGGTGTGCGAGGCACAAAGAATCAGAAGGACAAAAGGTTGAAAGAAATCGGGTTTTAGAGGAACCCAAATGGTATCTAAGCTCTAGGTCTGAGGAACCTCATCCTTTTAATGGAGTTCAAAGGAGGGCACAGAGATGCTGGGAGGGCTGGAGCAGCTCTGCTCTGGAGACAGGCTGGGAGAGTTGGGGTGTTCAGCCTGGAGAAGAGAAGGCTCCAGGGAGACCTGAGAGCACCTTCCAGTGCCTGAAGGGGCTCCAGGAAAGCTGGGGAGGGGCTTGGGACAAGGGCAGGGAGGGATGGGAGCAGGGGGAAGGGTTTCCAGCTGGCAGAGGGAGCTGGAGCTGAGATGTGAGGGAGAAGTTCTGGGCTGTGAGGGTGGGGAGAGCCTGGCCCAGGTTGCCCAGGGAAGCTGTGGCTGCCCCATCCCTGGCAGTGTTGAAGGGCACATTGGATGGGGCTTGGAGCAGCCTGGGCTGCTGGGAGGGTGTTCCTGCCCATGCAGAGTGGCACTGGGAGGGCTTTAAGGTCCTTTCCAACCCAAACCAGTCCATGTTTCTATGACTCTATAAAGACAGGCCTGTTCTCGGCCAAACTGGGTGCTCTGGGTTGACCTCAGCACCCAAAGCAAGCAGCTGACAGCCAAGGCTTTGCTCTGCTGAATGCAGGAAAGTCTCTTTAGTGGCACTTCTGGCCATGCAGCTCCAGCTGTGAGCAGCATCTCCTCTGATACTTCAACCAGCCCTGATGCTATTGGGGATGAAAATCTCCACAGAGGGTTTGTGCTCTCCTGCTTTCTTTCCCTGGCTTTGGTCTGGCAGGGCAATCAACAGCATCTGGCAAACACCTCATCCTCAGATGAACTCAAGTCAAGCTTCAGTTTCCTGCAGAGCCTGGTGGGTGCCTCTCCATCAGTGGAGGAGCAGGTCATATCACATTGTGTCAGCAAGGCTGAGATGTAGACAAGCACTCAGGGAAAAAAAACAAACAGCACCACCACCAAAAAAAAGCTGATGCCACCAAATTATCAAGTGCTCAACATGATACAAAATGGAAGTGTCATAGAATCATGGAATGGTTTGGATTGGAAGGGACCTTAAAGATCTTCTAGTTCCCACCCCTGCATGGGCAGGGACACCTCCCAGCAGCCCAGGCTGCTCCAAGCCCCATCCAACCTGCCCTTCAACACTGCCAGGGATGGGGCAGCCACAGCTTCCCTGGGCAACCTGGGCCAGGCTCTCCCCACCCTCACAGCCCAGAATTTCTTCCTAATGTCTAACCTAAATCTATCCTCTCCCAGCTGGAAACCCTTTCCCCTTGTCCTATCGCTCCACACCCTTGTCCCAAGTCCCTCCCCAGCTTTCCTGGAGCCCTTTCAGGTGTCACTGCACCATCTCCCCACTGGTGCAGGCAGGTGATTATCAAACCCAAAGCTGCCAGACAGGAACTAGGTCCTGGTTCCAGTCTTAACGAGGAGGCAGGGAGAGCTCAAGTCACCCCATTCCATTTTCCAGTGGCTCATTACCAGTCTGAGGACATCAGCATGGCAGTTTCAGCACTGCAGTGAGCCCCAGACGTGTTTGGATGTGACAAATCCCTTGAAAGAAAGAAAAAAAACCAAACCAACAACTTTGGCTGGGAACTAATCTCCTTTGATAAGAATCAGCGTGGGAACTGGAAGCTCCAGTAACAACTTGCTGAAGTCTATTTATACAAGACATTTGTGCCAGAGATCTAGAGGAGAGCTGACATTTGAAAGCCTGCATGGAGAAAATCTCCACTAATGGACTCATTTCTGTGAAGGAAAATTCAGAACACAGTTTCAGCTGCTTCAGAAACCTCTTTCTAGAAACTGTGATGTGATACGGTGTTTAGGCTAGAGAAGAGAAGGCTCCAGGGAGACCTTAGAGCACCTTCCAGTGCCTGAAGGGGCTCCAGGAAAGCTGGGGAGGGGCTTGGGACAAGGGCAGGGAGGGATGGGAGCAGGGGGAAGGGTTTCCAGCTGGAAGAGGGGAGCTGGAGATGAGATTTGAGGGAGAAATTCTGGGCTGTGAGGGTGGTGAGACCCTGGCCCAGGTTGCCCAGGGAAGCTGTGGCTGCCCCATCCCTGGCAGTGTTGAAGGGCAGGTTGGATGGGGCTTGGAGCAGCCTGGGCTGCTGGGAGGTGTCCCTGCCCATGGTATGAGGTGGGACTGGATGATCTCTGAGGTCCCTTCCAACCCAAACCATTCCATGACTCTATGGCTCTCTCAGCTCCACACCCACTCACATCCATCTCCAACACAGTTAAAACACCAACTCCCTTCCTCTATAATAATAATCCAGCTCATTCCTGAGGCAGACAATAATATTCCAGCTCTACCACTTGCAGCTCCACAATGCATTTCATTAACGACTCACAACATCACCTCCCTCTGAGCCAATTACTTTATTGTCAGTGGAAGCTCCAATCCCTGCTCGGAGCTGAGCAAACTTCAGGAGAACAAACTCCAACAGGCTCCTCAGTGCTGTTATTTTCCCATTTAGAAGCAGATCACCTCAAATTAAGATACTGGACCTGATGAGAAAAAGACATCTGCTGAAGAGCTGAGAGAGTTGGGGTTGTTCAGCCTGGAGAAAGCTCCAGGGAGACCTTCTTCGAGGTGTTTTTGCACATAAAAGGGGCCTCAAAAAAGATAGGGACAGACTTTTGAGCAGGGCCTGCAGTGATAGGAGAAGGGGTGACTGTTTTCAACTAAAAGAGGGGAGATTCAGACTAGATCTAAGAAAGAAATTTTTTATCTAAGGGTGGTGAGACCTTGGCCCAGGTTGCCCAGAGAGGTGGGAGATGCTCCATTCCAGTTCAGGTTGGATGGGGCTCTGAGTAACCTGAAGCAGTTCAAGATGTTCCTGCTCATGGCAGAGGGGCTGGACTACATGATCTTCAGAGGTCCCTTCCAACCCAAACCACTCAATGATTCTACAACTTTAGGTATGTCTGCTTTGGTGTTTTGGCCAGGGATGAGAAGACAGAGGAACAGGAGCACTGAGATCCAGGTCCCAACCCCCCTGCTCTATCAGCTGTATCCCAATTCTCCCGAGCAAGGCTGGATCGAGCAGCTCTGCTGCAGAAATTCCTATTTATATCCCTGTTATGAATCCATAAACATTTCTTCCACTCTTCCCCCAACAAACGGCACGGGAGCTCCAAGGAATTAACAGGAAATTAGTTTTGGATTCAATATTAAGATTCAAATAATCAAACAGGAGTCACGCACCAACCTTGATTGTGAACTCAAAATTCCCCCAGACATTCCTACGCAATTCCTGCTTCAAAGCTGCAGCATTTCCATCCCTGCAACTGGAAAAGAAGCTCTTTGCAGTGCTACGTTTTTTATCCTCTGTGTGAAATGTTTCCCCTCCCTCCCCTGCTCCTCAAGTGCTCCATTTATCACCATGTAGGTGCCTGGCATTGAACCAGGACCTCAAGCCCCTCAGGATGGATAATGAGGTGGCATCCAGGTCTCAAAATGGGGACAAAGAAGTTGTGTAAAAAAACTAGAGCACCCAAATAGAGATGTTGTCCCAGAGAGAGACCTTTGTGTTGGTTTTGTTTCTTTGTTTTGTTTGGGTTTTATTTTGTTTTGGGTTTTTTTGGTCAGTTTTTAGCACAACCTGGGCTGGTGGGAGGTGTCCCTGCCCATGGCAGGGGGTGGGACTAGATGAGCTTTAAGGTTCCTCCCAACCCAAACCAGTCTGGGATTCTATGAATAATTAGGTAGGATGAAATAATTAAATTACGTGAAAATCCTCTTACTAAGCCTAGAATGAAAAAACAGAGGAAATGTAAAGTGAGATCATGATAGAATCCCAGATTGGTTTGGGTTGGAGGGACCTCAAAGCCCACCCAGTCCCACCCATGGGCAGGGACACCTCCCAGCAGCCCAGGCTGCTCCAAGCCCCATCCAACCTGCCCTTCAACACTGCCAGGGATGGGGCAGCCACAGCTTCCCTGGGCAGCCTGGGCCAGGCTCTCCCCACCCTCACAGCCCAGAATTTCTCCCTCACATCTCAGCTCCAGCTCCCTCTGCCAGCTGGAAACCCTCCCCCCTGCTCCCAGCCCTCCCTGCCCTTGTCCCAAGCCCCTCCCCAGCTTTCCTGGAGCCCCTTCAGGCACTGGAAGGTGCTCCAAGGTCTCCCTGGAGCCTTCTCTTCTCCAGGCTGAACACCCCAACTCTCCCAGCTTGTCTCCAGAGCAGAGCTGCTCCAGCCCTCCCATCATCTCCAGGGCCTCCTGTGCTGGAGATCCCAGAACTGAACACAGTGCTCCGGGTGAGGTCTCAAATGCCAAATGCTGAACAAACAGGAGCTGCTACAGAATTTTTGAGGCTGAATTGGATGATACCACACACAGACCTGCTGTAGATCACACCTAAGCCTGTGCCAGCTTAGGTCACCAGGAACCAGGCTGATGGATAGAGAGCTCAGCAGCAGGGAATATTTATCACTTGGCTCTCCTACCAGTACATTTCAGAGGTGCCATTCAGAATCTAGGGAGACATGGATCATTAGGTTAGGAAATCCATGAAATTCCCTTCAACTTCTATTCCATCCAGGTGCCTCAGGATGTGTGTGTGAGCAGTAAACACTGAAGTCACCAAACCCAAGGTCAGTCTGCATGGCAAGGGCCTGGAGCAGAAAAGGTTTGGGGATGGCTGAGTGCAAGCTACCACCTGAGAGGTCTCCCTGAAGGATTCCTTCCCCCTTCCAACTTGCTGGCCTTAATTATCAGCCACGTGGCACCATTACATCATCTTGGCAGGTCCTTGGCTAACGCAGCCGGTGTCCGGCCGGCAGGCAGTGCTCCCACCCCACTTTGGAGACCTGGAGTGGAAAAGGAGGGATAATAAACACACACAGAAGAATTCCTCCTGTTCCACACCGAGGATGAGGAGCACCTCTCTGCTGCAGGGGCCACCACAAGGCAGGAGCAGCCTTTGCAAGCAAAGGACAAATCAGGAGAGTGAATCTCTTCATTAAAGCAGGTTGTAGCTTTTGAGGAATAATTTGCAAAGCTGCCATTTCAAAAGCAGTGTGGCCAGCAGGGCTAGGGAGGGGATTCTCCTCTGCTCTGGTGAGACCTCACCTGGAGAACTGTGTCCAGTTCTGGGGTCCCCAACACAAGAAAGACATAGACCCTCTGGAATGAGTCCAGAGGAGGCCACAGAGATGCTGGGAGGGCTGGAGCAGCTCTGCTCTGGAGACAGGCTGGGAGAGCTGGGGTGTTCAGCCTGGAGAAGAGAAGGCTCCAGGGAGACCTGAGAGCACCTTCCAGGGCCTGAAGGGGCTCCAGGAAAGCTGGGGAGGGGCTTGGGACAAGGGCAGGGAGGGATGGGAGCAGGGGGAAGGGTTTCCAGCTGGCAGAGGGAGCTGGAGCTGAGATGGGAGGGAGAAATTCTGGGCTGTGAGGGTGGGGAGAGCCTGGCCCAGGTTGCCCAGGGAAGCTGTGGCTGCCCCATCCCTGGCAGTGTTGAAGGGCAGGTTGGATGGGGCTTGGAGCAGCCTGGGCTGCTGGGAGGTGTCCTTGCTCATGCAGGGGGGTTGGAACTAGATGATCTTTAAGGTCCCTTCCAACCCAAACCATCCCATGGCTCTATGACAAGAGTCTATGAGATGAGGCTCTGTCTCTGGGGAAGTGCAGGACACTTTCACCACTTTCACCCAGGTTCTACCCGGCTTCCTTCAACAAGATGCTCAATATTGAGCATCACCACAAGCCAGCATGGGTGGAAAGAAGCTTCCCACAGACATGAAGGTTCTTCTTATAACATAGAGCAAAATACTATTCTTATCCAACACACAAAATAATTCCTGGACTTGAAGGCATCATTCTGGCAATAAGCCAGGTGGACTCACGGTACTTTGGATTATATCAGGTTTTCCCTGTGGTCCAGATGCCTTTACTCGACCTGCCTGAACAGGGGGGGGTGAATCACTATACAAAAAATAATTTAAGAAGCAATAAATCCCCACTAGTGACCCGCTCCTCAGCTACCTTTGTGCCCACAAAGCAGATTCCCAACCTGAAGAATTCCTCACAAAACAGCAGGTCACTGGAACCATGACAGCTTGGAGATGACAAATCCTGTTTGAAACATGTTCCCTCAGCTGTGCCTGCTTGGCTTCTTGTGGAACTGTGGTGCCAACAACCAGAGTTTGACTGTGCTGGTAACTGTGCACAGGAAACCGTGCTCGTGTTTTTAGAAAGCACATGAGGACCTCAACACTTCTTTAAAATGGGTTTTATGTTAATGATAGAATCAGAGAATCAGAGGGGTTGGAAGGGACCTCTGGAGATCATCGAGTCCAACCCCCCTGCTGCAGCAGGATCACTTAGTCCAGGTCACACAGGAACGTGTCCAGATGGGTCTGGAAAGTCTCCAGAGAAAGAGACTCCACAACCTCTCTGGGCAGCCTGTCCCAGGGCTCTGTCACCCTCACAGGAAAGAAGTTTCTCCTCCTGTTGAGGTGGAACTTCCTGTGTTGTCACTTGCTGCAGTTTCCCCTCGTCCTGTCACAGGCACCACTGAGAAGAGATTGGCCCAACCTTGACACCCACCCTGCAGATATTGATCAGGTCCCCTCTCAGTCTTCTCCTCTCCAGACTAACCAGCCCCAGGTCTCTCAGCCTTTCCTCATCAGACAGATGTCCCAGTCCCTTCATCATCCTTGTAGCCTCCATTGGACTCTTTCCAGCATGTCCCTGTCCCTCTGGAACTGGAGAGCCCAGAACTGGACACAACACTCCAGCTGGGGTCTTATGAGGGCTGAGCAGAGGGGGAGGAGAACCTGCCTTGACCTGCTGGACACACTGTTCTTCATACATCCCAGGATACTCTTGGCTCTCTTGGCCACAAGGGCACACTGCTGTCCCATGGACAACTTGTTGTCCACCAGGACCCCAAGGTCCTTCTCCATGGGGTTGCCCTCTAGCAGGTCAATCCCTAACCTGTACTGGTGCATGGTGATTTTTCTCCCCAGGTGCAGGACCCTACTCTTATTCTTGTTGAACCTCATGAGGTTCCTCTGTGCCCAGCTCTCCAGTCTGTCTGGATCTCACTGAATGGCTGCACATCCTTCAGGTGGATCAGCCAATCCTCCCAGCTTTGTATCATCAGCAATCTTGCTGAGGACACACTCCATCCCCTAATCCAGGTCATGGATGCAGATGTTAAATAAGACTGGGCCCAGTATTGACCCCTGGGGAACAAACTTCAGCAAACTTCAGTTCACCCAGCTGGAGGCCCAGCAAAAAGATGCTGCTCCATGGAAATTCATCAGGATGGCACCGGGTGGGGGTGTGTGGGGTGAAATCTTTCTTGCAAGCACCACAGATCTCCAGCGTGACTCACAAAGGACAGAAACACAAGTGATTCATGCTCATGCTTCTAGAAAAGCTGCTTTAAGTCTCCTTCCCATTCCTGCACGTCTAGGACAACATGTTCATGAAGATCTCATTGCTTAACTGCTCCTGCAGCGCTCGCCATAACCCCTGTCCAAGATCATAGAATCATGGAATGGTTTGGGTTGGAAGGGACCATCAAAGGTCACCTAGTCCAACCCTTCTGCCATGAGCAGGGACATCTTCAACTAGACCAGGATGCTCAGAGCCCCATCCAACCTTGCCTTGAATGTTTCCAAGGATGGGGCATCTCCCACCTCTCTGGGCAACCTGGATCATGTTTCACCACCCTCAGAGTAAAAATGTCTTCCTTTTATCTAGCCTAAATCCCCCCTCTTTGAGTTTAAAACCATCACCCCTTGTTCTATCACCACAGGCCCTGCCATAAAGCTTGTGCCCCTCTTTTTTCTAGGCCCCCGTGCTGGACTGTATTTTCTGGTGGAGATAGGAGTCCTTCAAAGAATCAGTCTCTAAAATAAATTAGATGCTTCTGAGGAAATAGGTCAATCACATTAGAAGAGCAGCCTCTTATTCCCCTTGTCCTTCAAAGCAAATGCTCCCAACTTCATTTTGCCAGACCTGGAGCTCTTACTGAATTCCCAGCTCCACAGGAGGGGTGGGCTGGCAGGTTTTTAGGGTTGTGAACCTCCCCCCCGAGACACCCACCTTCCTACCACTCCTCACAGCATTTATTTCTTATCCCAGAGTATTTAAGCTTCTCTGACAACACACAGTGGCACTTGTGTCACAGGGAAAGAAAGGAAGGCAGCCTAAAAAAGGGGAATATTCATCTCCAAAGGCTGACAGGGCAGGAAACTCACTCATTTAGTTGATTCTGAGAAAGCGTAGGACAGCAGCAAAAATGTCAAAGTTCATATTAATGAATTTCATGTTTGAGGCCTGTTCCTTCTCTAACAATAATAACTTGTCATCCTGCTTTTTAAACTTCACTGACCACTTCTCAGAGTCAACTGGATGACTCTGGGAGAAGGTGGTAATTTTAGTTTGGTAAAATGGAGTTTGCTTCACCCAGACCAAATAAAAGCCACCTTACTTCAGCCAGACCAAACAAAAAGTGATGCAAAATAAAAGCCAAACCAAAATCCTTCCAGAGATCCTAACTTAGAAGTCAACAGATGATGACTCCACCAGACTCCACCAGCCCTTTTCTCTGTCATCCTCTGGGAGGGACAGTTTGTAAGTCAACTCTTAGTCAGAAAGAGACACAAATGCTTCACAAAACAGTCTTACAAAACCTCCCAGAAATCAGGGAGAGGAGTAAGGCCCTGTCCACAGGCATGAAGGACACCACAACTTCACTTATCCTGAGAGATTATTGTAAACCCTTCTTAATTAGGGCTTTAGCCTGCTAATTCTCTTTAATAAAATCAGTTTATAGTTGGTTCTGTACCTCATAAAAAAGGGCATTGGGAGAAGTTCTTTCCATCTGTGGAGGATCAAGATGGGAGATGAAACATCTGGCCCCAGGAGCACACCCGGTGGTTTGTGCACTGAATTGGCTTCAGTTGGTTGGGTTTTTCCTTAAAATCAAGGACAATCCATCAGGATGCAGATGTTCATGACAGAGCCTTCTGCCCCACCTGGAAGAATCAGCAAAGGTGTCCTCAATCCTTACTTCAGGCTCACCAGAAGAGCCTTCACCTAGTCCTGAGGTTGTGATTTCCCATGGTCACTTCAAGCCAACAAAATGCCACCCAACAGAAGAGCAGCTTCATGACCACCTTCTTCCTTCCTTCCCTTCACCACCACGAGCCCCTTCTTACCCCATCTCATCAGAGAATTAGGTTTTTGCCTGTTATTTTTCAGCTGAATCAGGCCCCCAGCAGATCTACTGCTTCCTAGGACTAACATGAGCACAAGGGACTACTCTTTGTCTGCCAACCTCTCTGCAGGTGGGCTTCACGACATGTTGAGGCTGCAGCTTTAGGAAAATCAGGTCAAGGAGATTCAGAACTTCCAGTGAGCCAGATCTTGAGGCAGCAGCTTTTGGGAAAGCAGGTCAAGGAGGTCAAAACGTCCAGTGAGCCAAGTTTGTCTCACTGGTGTTGGCATCTTCAAAGAAAAGAAAATCAACCCAAACCCCAAACCCAAACTGTTGTGTAACCTCTGAGCTTTGCACTCAAGAACAAGTGTCCCCATGACTCAGTGTGTTTAGTACCTGCCCTTTTCCTACCACAATAAGAAAAAAAGCCCAAAGTCCAGCAGCCTCAGCCTCCCATCCACCATCACCACCATCAGCAGATGCCCACTCATGGCTGCACTGTCCCTCCCAGCAGCACTGGCCATCACCAAGGCAAAGAAGTTACAACCAACAGTTTCAACTGTAAAGGGCGTTTGAAAACCAGATAGGGACAAAGTTTTTAGCAGGACCTATAGCAATAGGGCAGGGGGTGATGGCTTTAAGCTAAAAGAGGGGAGATTCAGCCTAGATCTAAAGAAGAAATTTTAAACTGAGGGTGGTGAGACCCTGGCCCAGGTTGTCCAGAGAGGTGGGAGATGCCCCATCCCTGGAAAGATTCCAGGTCAGGTTAGACAGGGCTCTGAGCAACCTGATCTAGTTGAAGATGTCCCTGCTCACTGCAGGGACCTTTAAAGGTCCCCTCCACCACAAACCATTCCATGATTCTGACAATCCAGAGTCTCCATGGCTACTGGTGCAATTACTGGCCATTTTGGTCAAATCCTGTCATGCAGGTTGCTCCCCAGTGAGGTTGTGCTTCTCTGGAGCTAATGAAGCATCACAACTCCTGGAGCTCTGCCAGCCTGGCTTTGCACAACCCAAGAGATGTGGAGACAAACACCCAACCCACCAGCAGGCAGCCAGGAGGCCTCACTCCACCAGACTCTTCTGCTGAGGACACAGCTGCTGTGTCTCCAGCAGGGAACACATGCAAAAGGGATCATTACAAGCTGCTGAAGAGCAATTTTAATTATCTCCTGATAATCTATGAGCAGTACATTAGGGCAGCTCAACAACCTCCTTTCCTTCCAGGGCGACCTGGTTCAAGAAAAGCTCCGACAACCCAGACCAGACTTCTTGTCCCAAAACTTCAAACCAAGGAGATGTTTGTTTGCCCAGGGCAGAAAACTATTATTTGCTCACCTTAAATATTCGCTAGAAAAGATGGTGACCTTTAAGGTTGCCATGACAACAACATATTGTGAGTTAGGTCATATGCCATGATGGGGAGAGTTGCTAGAAATACTTTAATGTCAAACATGTGTCAGGTGCCTGCTGAAGTTCTTCCGTTTTGCTGGGAGCTTGTCATGGCACGACAAGCTGCCCTGGCCACCCACTGCATGGTGGTTCAGATGTCCTCAAGGGCCACCCTAACACCAGCTCTGCATAATCCTGAGAGGGTCACTGCTGCAGTGCTGCCCCCAACCTCGAGTCCTGCAGAATACTGGGTGAGGATGGTGGGACCCTGGCCCAGGTTGCCCAGAGAAGCTGTGGCTGCCCCATCCCTGGCAGTGTTGAAGGGCAGGTTGGATGGGGCTTGGAGCAGCCTGGGCTGCTGGGAGGTGTCCCTGCCCATGCAGGGGGTTGGATCTAGATGATCTTTAAGGTTCCTTCCCACCCAAAATCATTCCATGATTTTCTGATTCTATGAAGAACAGCAGCAATATTTTGGTTAGAGGCAGTTTGACATCTTTATCCCCCAAGACAAGATACCACCCAGCTTTTCTTCCCTCCGCCATCATTTAACTCCTCCCAAAAGGCATCGAGTTCAACAGGAGTCCTCAGTAAAATGCTGCTGTTACAATTTAAGAGCAGCTTGTATACAAATCCAACTTTTTTTTGCAGAAAACACAAATGTTCCAGCAGGAAACAAGTGTGTTGGCCACATTCCTTCACTCCAAGATCATTGAATCACTGAATCATGGAATGGTTTGTTTTGGAAGGGACCTTAAAGATCATCTAGTTCCAACCCCCCTGCATGGGCAGGGACACCTCCCAGCAGCCCAGGTTGCTCCAAGCCCCATCCAACCTGCCCTTCAACACTGCCAGGGATGGGGCAGCCACAGCTTCCCTGGGCAGCCTGGGCCAGGCTCTCCCCACCCTCACAGCCCAGAATTTCTCCCTCACATCTCAGCTCCAGCTCCCTTTTCCAGCTGGAAACCCTTCCCCCTGCTCCCATCCCTCCCTGCCCTTGTCCCAAGTCCCTCCCCAGCTTTCTTGTACCATGAGAAGTACATTGCTGCTGGGGAACCACATCTTCCCCTAAGGGGAGGGAGCCCAGGTTGCTCCACACCAGAGGAACCTCAGAAGAAGTGATGGCAAAACCAAAACCAAATCCCAAGGCCATGAGGACTCCCCTTTTTAGGAACAGGCTGTCAGGATGGAGACACTCGGATAAGATCTAATTGGATTTAAGAACAGAGTGTGTTAACCTCAACAGAACGACTCTTTAAGGGGACTCCTAGAGGCTTCATTCTGTGTCTCATCTGTCCAACCACACAAAGCAGAACAGTCTGTGCCTTTTTTTTTTTCTTTCTTCCATCCCCGGTTCTTATTATTACCTTGGAAGATTGCTTAAGAGTTGAGAACCAGTGGAGGACTTAAGTTTCTGCTCTCAGTGGCATAAATTACCGTTTCATTTCCCTAAATCCAGTGTTACACAAGATGACTTCTTGAAGAGTGGCTGAGCTCCCACGGTTGCTGCTTGCAGGCAAAAAAAAAACCCCACAGAATTGCACAATGTCACAGAGTCACCTTTCTAAGAAGCCACCCAAGCAGGAGTTGAGGTGTTAGGTGCACTTAGATGCCCATTCTGCATGGTGCAACATCAGGAGAGGCAGGACAGCAACTTCCCTGACCCAGAAAAAGAAGCCCCTCCCCAAAGAATTGCTGCTCAAAACAAGGAGTCTTGTTTTTCATCTTCGTTCTTTACCAACCGATTTGCAATGAAGGGACAAAGAGGGAACAGCAGGACAAATGGTGACACTAATAGATGACACCCAGAGGGACCTGGGCAGGCTGGAGAGGTGGGCCCATACAAATCCCATTAAGTTCAATAAGGCCAAGTGCAAAGTCCTGCATGTAGGTCGGCACAACCCCAGGAAGAAATCCACGCTGGGGGGAGAATGGATCAAATACAGCCCTGAGGAGAAGGACTTGGAGGTGATGGTGAGCAGAAGCTCAACAGAATCCCAGAAAACACCTGTGTCCTGGGCTGGACCCCCAGCAGTGTGACCAGCAGGGCCAGGAGGGGATTGTCCCCTCTGCTGAGACCCCCCTGCAGGGCTGGGGCCAGGCTGGGGTCCCCAGCACAGGAAGGACACGGAGCTGTTAGAGAGGCCAGAGGAGGCCCCGGAGATGCTGGGAGGGCTGGAGCAGCTCTGCTCTGGAGCCAGGCTGGGAGAGTTGGGGTGTTCAGCCTGGAGAAGAGAAGGCTCCAGGGAGACCTGAGAGCACCTTCCAGTGCCTGAAGGGGCTCCAGGAAAGCTGGGGAGGGGCTTGGGACAAGGGCAGGGAGGGATGGGAGCAGGGGGAAGGGTTTCCAGCTGGCAGAGGGAGCTGGAGCTGAGATGTGAGGGAGAAATTCTGGGCTGTGAGGGTGGGGAGAGCCTGGCCCATGTTGCCCAGAGAAGCTGTGGCTGCCCCATCCCTGGCAGTGTTGAAGGGCAGGTTGGATGGGGCTTGGAGCAGCCTGGGCTGCTGGGAGGTGTCCCTGCCCATGCAGGGGTGGCACTGGGTGGGCTTTGAGGTCCTTCCCAACCCCAACCATTCCACGATTCTATGATTAAAATGTAAGGGCTCAAAGATCTGGACAGCAGAGACACAGAAGAACAGGCAGTGCCAGATTTTATACCCCGTGTGTGCAGCAAACAAGACAAAAAGCAAAGGATCACCTAAAAGACCTTAGCAGAGCAAACGGCTTAGACTGCATTAGCAGCCACAATGTACACTTGCCCAGTCTAGCTTGGCTGATGGTCACCTGTCATCCCTGAGTTGAAGATGGTGAAGGTTTCCCTTCATAGAGTCATGGAAAGCTTTGGCTTGGAATGGACCTTTAAGATCATGTAGTTTCAACCCCCTTGCATGGGCAGGGACACCTCCTACCAGTCCAGGTTGCTCCAAGACCCATCCAACCTGCCCTTGAGCACTTCCAGGGATGGGGCAGCCACAATCTTTTTACAACTCATTTACAAGGTCAAGGGGATTCTGCCCAGAACAACCATCCTCCACATGTGACCTCAGAAGTGCTTGAAGCCTTCTGGTCAGTGTGGCCCTGTGAACCTGCAGGGGTAACACAGCCAGCTGCATTCTCCAGCAGCACCAGCCAGTGGCTTTCCAAAGCTATGGACACTGAAAACCATCTGCTACTGCTTCAAGTCAGCAGGAAACTTCCTGGATGGTGACAACCCAAAAGGAAGAGAGAGGGTGCTGGGGATCACGCCAACTCAAACCAAACGGGGTTGCTTGGAAACCTCTGAAAACGACATTAAAAATTCAAATGTTGAGGCAGAACAGCCGAGTGAAACCAGCAGCAGCTTTGCTTTAAACCAGCCTTTCCCAGAGCCAAGTCTCTACTCGTGCTCCTCATACTCCTGCTGCTTTGCAGGTCACCTTTGGGCCCGAATCCTTCAGGGTTTTCACCAGTTCAACCAGCAAGCTGACAACCTGGGCACCTGCCCACACCAGTAAATCCTTCTAGACAGTCTAAACCAGCCCCAGCAGAATAATATTTCAAGAAAAGACAGTGAAATATGGAGAGAAAAAAGGAAAAGAATAAAGCTGCAGGAGCAGGGGCAGCCCTGGCATCTCCTCAGGGGGACAGATGAAGGCAGAGGAATCTGGCTCCTTAAGACAGGCACCTTTTAAAATGTTTTAATGTGTTTTGTTTTTTATTGCTGAGTAACAGCGTTTGAAGGGGCTCATGAAATGGCTGCAGCACGAGGGGGGCTGGGCCAGGAGCCTCCCTCTGCAACCACCAGGGATGTAATGAGAAATTTCATCATTAGCAGTGGTTAATTGCCAGTAGCCAGAAGAGTCCTTAACAAGGCTTAATAGATTTGGAGCACACCTGAAGGCCAGGACCAGAAACCAGAGCTACTAAGCTTAAAATCCTGCTGCCTTTGTCACTGAGGAGAAGCTCAGGCAGGTACCTCGAGTGCTCTGTCCAGATTTGGGGCTATGCAAGGTTGGGCTGCTCCTCAAAACACAGTTGACCATGGGGGACCTCCCCCATGAGACTGTTTTAGCCCAGCCCAAACAATCCTGCAGGTAACTACCTACACCAGCTCATAGAGTCATGGAATCACAGCCTGGTTTGGGTTGGAGGGACCTTAAAGACCATCCAGTTCCAACCCCCTGCATGGGCAGGGACACCTCCCAGCAGCCCAGGCTGCTCCAAGCCCCATCCAACCTGCCCTTCAACACTGCCAGGGATGGGGCAGCCACAGCTTCCCTGGGCAACCTGGGCCAGGCTCTCCCCACCCTCACAGCCCAGAATTTCTCCCTCCCATCTCAGCTCCAGCTCCCTCTGCCAGCTGGAAACCCTTCCCCCTGCTCCCATCCCTCCCTGCCCTTGTCCCAAGCCCCTCCCCAGCTTTCCTGGAGCCCCTTCAGGCCCTGGAAGGTGCTCTCAGGTCTCCCTGGAGCCTTCTCTTCTCCAGGCTGAACACCCCAGCTCTCCCAGCCTGGCTCCAGAGCAGAGCTGCTCCAGCCCTCCCAGCATCTCTGGGGCCTCCTCTGGACTTGTTCCAACAACTCCAATCCATCTCTTCCTCTCCACAGGAATACTTAAAGAAGGCTCATAAGAAAGATGGGGACAGACTTGTTAGCAGGGCCTGTAGTGATAGGAAAGAGGTGATGGTTTTAAACAAAAAGAGGGGAGATTCAGACTAGATCTAAGGCAGAAATTTTTTATCTGAGGGTGGTGAGATCCTGGCCAAGGTTGCCCAGAGAGGTAAGAGATGCCCCATCCCTGGAAACATTTGAGGTCAGGTTGGATGGAGCTCTGAGCAACCTGGTTCAAGATGTCCCTGTCCATTGCAGGGGGGTTGGACTAAATGAGCTTCAAAGGTCCCTTCCAACCCAAACCATTAGATGAAAAGATGATATTCAGCAATAACTTCTGCAGGAGTGACTCAAAAATCCAACTGTGGATGGAAGAGCAGAGCAGTAGGGAAAATTTAGCTCCTATTTGTCAGAGATCTAGAAGCCTCCACCTTCCATCCTACCACCAGGATGTACATAGAGCCTTTAAAATCCCCACTTTGAAGGCCCCTCACCCAGCAGGGGCAGAGTCAAGGCACCTCCCAAGAGGCTCAGCACCATGTTCCTCTGCTCACAGCCAGCAAGGATTCCACCACTTAATCCCATGGGACACAACTGAGAGCCCTTCTGCTGCGCCTCAAATGAAGATCCGAGGACCTTCTACACACAGCTTCTGTTTTCACTAGCTTTTTTGCCAAAATCCACACCCTGGATCTTCATTTCAGCCTCTTGTTAAGACAGAGAGTGACAGCTCACAGTGGTCAAACCACTCTCCTTGCCCTCTAAAATTGATTCCATGGTTCTACCATAGCCAGAAATTAAAGCAAGTTGGTTTAGGGTTTTTTTTTTAACAGGGATTAGCTCTCAGCAGGAGTATCTCAGCATGATGGTTAATTCCCACCAGGTTATAGCAAACCTACATCTACAAGATGCCACCTGGAAGACCCAGCAAGGTACCAACAGTACAAAGAAGGTGTAAATGAGTTTGCACATGCAAGTGTCAAAGCCTCCATGAGATCCTGAAGTGTGAAAACATCTTTTTCCTGCAAGATATGGAAGGAACGGTGGCAAGAGTGACAGGGGTGGGAGGACAGGAGAGGGAAGAAAACAAAGTAAAAGGCAAAAAATGTGACCGCAGGAGGAGCTCAATAGTTGGAGAGAAAGTGATCTGTGAGAACAGAAGAAACAGCAACTTGATCACGAGGAAAGGAGTCATGGCAAGAGACACCAAATCATTCTGGTTGGAAAAGGCCTTTAAGATCCACCAGTCCCACCCGTTCCCCCAGCCCTGCCAAGGCCACCCCTGCCCCATGTCCCTCAGCACCATGTCCAGGGCTTGGAAACCCCTCCAGGGATGGGGACTCCCCCCCCTGCCCTGGGCAGCCTGGGCCAGGGCCTGACAACCCTTTCCTGATTGAACCACCCTTTGGGAAGAGCAATATCCAGGCATCTGCAGCACAATGAACGACAAGATGTGCAGAGAATGATCAAAAAATGTGTGTGAAGAGAAGAAAACCCACAAGGTCCTTCCCAGGGCAGCTGGACAGAGGCCCCTGTGCTGCAAAATGAGAAGCTTCATGAAGCCCTCCATCTGCAGATGGAGTCAGCATCCTCTGCAGTGCCACTGGAATAAAGCAGCTGCAGGAAAAACATCTAAAAAGTGGTTGTTTTGTTTTCTTTTTTTAGTTTCTGCAGCTTTCTGCCAGAAACACGAGTCTCCATCCCAGGGATGAAGGCAGTTGAGAGGTTTCTGCCAGAGCTGAGAAGGAGGAGGCAAAAGGTGAGAAAAAGCAAGAGAGCAGAAATGGAGCAGAAGAAAGAAGTGAGAAATAAAGGCAGAAGGGGGTGAATTTTCCAACAAATCCCAAAAGGCCGCCCAGTCAAGGAATCAAAGAACCATGGAATGGGTTGGAGGGACCTTAAAGCCCATCCAGTCCCACCTCTGCCATGGGCAGGAACACCTCCCAGCAGCCCAGGCTGCTCCAAGCCCCATCCAACCTGCCCTTCAACACTGCCAGGGATGGGGCAGCCACAGCTTCCCTGGGCAACCTGGGCCAGGCTCTCCCCACCCTCACAGCCCAGAATTTCTCCCTCACATCTCAGCTCCAGCTCCCTCTGCCAGCTGGAAACCCTTCCCCCTGCTCCCATCCCTCCCTGCCCTTGTCCCAAGCCCCTCCCCAGCTTTCCTGGAGCCTCTTCAGGCACTGGAAGGTGCTCTCAGGTCTCCCGGGAGCCTTCTCTTCTCCAGGCTGAACACCCCAACTCTCCCAGCCTGTCTCCAGAGCAGAGCTGCTCCAGCCCTCCCAACATCTCCTTCCTAACAGCTCCATCTCCTTCCTGTGTACATTTCTTAGACCTCCCTAGCCTGTTACAACTACAGGGATGGTCCAACAAATCCTGGCTTAGAGGCCACATGTACAACAGGCAGGTGTAGAAATGAAGGCTGAATGAAACCACCATATTTTAAAGCCTCAGAACGGATGAGATGAAGAGAGGAAAAAACAAAACCCAAAACAATAAAGCAGAGCAAGGTCTTTAGGGAGAAGGACCAACCCAAACCATTCCCTGATTTGATGACTCTGTGATCCCCTTCCCCTGGTATCTAGTCCTCATCTGAACCTGCTGAGATGTCAAGACACAAGAAGAACAGCATGGGTCTGGCCAGAAGCCCATCCAGCTTGGCTCCCTACCACCAAAAGCAGGTGTCTACACACGAGGAAGACTAGTGCAAGCACACAGCAATTCCTTAACATATTAGTTCCACACTCACGTAACAGGAAAAACCATGGGCAGGACAAAATTGATGGTACCTGAGCAGGAGTGGAGGAAGAACAGCTGAGTGGCCAAGGCAGACACGGCAAAACAAGATTTGGTCTTCTGTCATTTAATAGCAGGTGTCCTGGAAGTCACCACAAGCTGTCAGGGTGATTCATTGCTGTTCAGCCAGTGCCAAAGCAGGCAATGATTGCTGTGCTGGCAAGTGGGAAAGCCAAGGGAAGAGGAGTTGTGGGGGGAGAAATGCTCTGGAGCAGGCAGAGGTGAGGAGCTGACTCAAAACTTTGGGATGTGTGGTTAGAATTCCAGACTAGGAAGACAGACTGACAGGCTGGGAGAGTTGGGGTGTTCAGCCTGGAGAAGAGAAGGCTCCAGGGAGACCTGAGAGCACCTTCCAGTGCCTGAAGGGGCTCCAGGAAAGCTGGGGAGGGGCTTGGGACAAGGGTTTCTAGCAAGAGACAAGGGGGATGGTTTTAAACTGAATGAGGGGAGATTTAGGTTAGATATCAGGAAGAAATTCTTCACCATGAGGGTAGGAAGGTGCTAGAATAGGTTGCCCAGGGAAGCTGTGGCTGCCCCATCCCTGGCAGTGTTGAAGGGCAGGTTGGATGGGGCTTGGAGCAGCCTGGGCTGCTGGGAGGTGTCCCTGCCCATGCAGGGGGATTGGAGCTAGATGAGCTTTAAGATCCCTTCCAACCCAAACCATTCCATGATTCTATGACCTCACAGCATCCTCCTAGAACGGAACACAGAACCAGGAAGGTCTGATTCTATGAGTGGTGCCTTTTGGTGAGCCAATCAGGCTTCTGGCCCCGTGGGAGAGCAAAAAACATCCGTGTCATTCTTTGCAATGGAGGTGGCGGGAAAACAGGGCAGGAGAAAGGAAGGGATCCCTTGGAAAGGCCAGGGAAAAGCAGGTAAGCAGGTTAAAAGGATGGCTTTTTTAGGAATGACAAGACAATTTGGAGAGAGCAGCGACACTGAATGGGATTATTGGTGCAGTGAGGATTCCAGCTGGATGTCACCAAGCAGAGCCTGAGTCACAGGAACTCTCCAGGGAAAAGCTCTTAACCTGCTGTGGAGATTCGAAGAGCCCAACAAGCTTCCTGAGGTTCCACACAGTGGTGGTACTTTGCTCCCAGGAAGCCTGTGTGCACGGAGAAGCTACTTAAACCCTGGGCTGTTGTGTGCCCAGCAAAGCCTCGAATCCAGTAATACCACTTGAAAGCAGAAAAAAATAATCGAAAAAAAAAGTTTGGGAGCTTGTTTTAAAATGACAAAGCCAAGCAGGTCCCTTGAACCTCAAGAGCAAGATGGTGAGATAAGGCAGAGGCCACAGGATCAGCCAGACCTGCAATTTGCTGGTTGATTAGATCCCTGGAGCAGGAAAATTAGTCAAATCATCACCCAGACGCTGCTGAGCAGTGTGAAGGAAGTGGCTGTTTGGTTGCCTTTCGTATCATCATAGGATCATGGAATGGTTTGGGATGGAAGGGACCTAGAAGATCATCCAGTTCCAACCCCCCTGCACGGGCAGGGACACCTCCCAGCAGCCCAGGCTGCTCCAAGCCCCATCCAACCTGCCCTTCAACACTGCTAGGGATGGGAAGGTTTCAGGATAAGTGATCTCACCACTATGTTTTCTGGAGCTTGAGGGACAACAGTTGTTATTTAGGCATGAGAAAGACATGGTTGTCATCTTCAGAACTTGCTTTGCCTGTCTTGCCCAGCACAGGGTTCCAGGCAATGCTGCCAACTCCCAATATCAAAGTGCTCTGTGCACACACCTCACAGCTCAGCAGAAATATTTACCACCAGAAACCACCAGAACTTCCAAAGTCTGAACTGCTCTGGATGTCCTCCAAGCAAGTAAAGCAAGTTTAGGTGTCTAGGGACACCTACACAGGAAGGAGATGGAGCTGTAGGAGCAAGTCTAGAGGAGGACCCGGAGATGATGGGAGGGCTGGAGCAGCTCTGCTCTGGAGACAGGCTGGGAGAGTTGGGGTGTTCAGCCTGGAGAAGAGAAGGCTCCAGGGAGAGCTGAGAGCACCTTGCAGTGCCTGAAGGGGCTCCAGGAAAGCTGGGGAGGGGCTTGGGACAAGGGCAGGGAGGGATGGGAGTGGGGGGAAGGGTTTCCAGCTGGAAGAGGGAGCTGGAGATGAGACATGAGGGAGAAATTCTGGGCTGTGAGGGTGGGGAGACCCTGGCCCAGGTTGCCCAGGGAAGCTGTGGCTGCCCCATCTCTGGCAGTGTTGAAGGGCAGGTTGGATGGGGCTTGGAGCAGCCTGGGCTGCTGGGAGGTGTCCCTGCCCATGCAGGGGGGTTGGAACTAGGTGATCTTCAACATCTCTTCCAACCCAAACCATTCCATAGAGGAGGTCTGCAATCATCAGCTTACACTGGCTGTGCAAAGAGGCCACGGTTTTGGTTCTCAGATGTTGGAGAGGAAGTTTATCTAACACAGGGGCTCAGAAAATCAATAAAATGAAACAAATTGGTGCTGCTACCCAGCAATGAAAGGCAAAGTGAATAACTCTGTGGATCTAAAAGATTCTTATGGAAAAAATCCATGAAAAAAACCCAACCTTGGATATTATGACACTGACAAAGTTCCTACTGCTCTGCTGTATTTTCATTCAAGCCTTGTGCCACCTGGGGCCTCCAGATTAGATCCTCAGCTCCTTTGACAAGCGTTGAGGAGATCACCACAAGTGATGATCACCACCAGTGATGAAGTGTGAGCTGATCACCACAAATGGGACCTCAAGTCAAACTGAGCATTCAGCTGAGAGTAAAACTCATTATCTGGCCTCCACCAGCAGCAGAAGCCTCAGCAGCACCAACAGTCTGGTTAGTCAATAAGCACAACATCTTCAAAAGCAGCAGCAGGAGATAAACATCTGCAGAAACAGGAGAACTTGGTGGTAAAGCTACACACCCAGGGGACAGACTTTTTACCCTGTTTTGATTGGACAAAAGGTGATGGTTTTAAACTAAATGGGCGGGGGAGTCAGACTAGATCTAAGGAAAAACTTAGAGCAACCTGGTCTAGTTGAAGATTATAGAATCATGGAATGATTTGGGTTGGAAGAGACCTTAAAGATCATCTAGTTCCAACCTCCCTGCATGGGCAGGGACACCTCCCAGCAGCCCAGGCTGCACCAAGCCCCATCCAACCTGCCCTTCAACACTGCCAGGGATGGGGCAGCCACAGCTTCCCTGGGCAACCTGGGCCAGGCTCTCCCCACCCTCACAGCCCAGAATTCCTCCCTCACATCTCAGCTCCAGCTCCCTCTGCCAGCTGGAAACCCTTCCCCCTGCTCCCATCCCTCCCTGCCCTTGTCCCAAGCCCCTCCCCAGCTTTCCTGGAGCCCCTTCAGGCACTAGAAGGTGCTCTAAGGTGTCCACAGAGCCTGCTGCAGGCTGAACAACCCCAGCTCCTTTTACTCTATGCCCTTGCTAAAAGCCCCCCGCTTCCTTCTTCTACACATCCCTGCTCACTGCAGGGGATGGGACTAGATGACACTTTAATGGTCCCTTCCCACCTAATCCATCTGATGATTCTGTGACAATGATTCTATCACCCAAAAGCTGGTGTGGAGCCAGAAGCAGAAGCATCAGCCCATCTGATGGAGATCTGCTCTTGATGTGTCCACGCCACGGCCCCAGACAGATCGATGTCCATCAATGAAGAGCCTTCCCTTTGGTTGAAGGGACTGGCTCCAGGCTGGGTGGTGAGACCATCCTCTTGGCCTCATGGATGCTGACAGCTGCCAGGACGGGTGCCACGCAGGAGATCACTCAGGCTGTGGTCCAAGGGATGAGCTGGTCCCAGGTCACCCTCCAAGAGCCATCTTTCCAAAGCCAGCTCTGTCACCAGCTGAGGTCTACTTCTCCCTGCCTACGAGGAGATGGACTTGGCCTGATTTAGGGGACAAACACCCCCTGAAGGTGCCTTTAAATGAGAAGATGCTGTGAAGAGGCTGCATCTACTTATTGGTACAGGTAGAAAAGGATCATTTGACTCTGCCCTTGGCCTTGAACGGAACTTTTATGCCCCCCAACACTGCTGAGCACCATGTGTGTGCCCTGAAAACAAGGGGAAAAATGGCATTTCACCCACAAGCCCAGAAGGGAAGGAAACAAAGGCTTCATTGACAGGCAGCAATAAGCTACCATGTGGCATCAGCTGCACTGGCCTTCAGAAGCTGGATCTTCCAGGCCTTTCTCCTTTGCTAGACAACACCACAGGGGGCTCTGATGGTCTTCTACAAGCACATGGAACGTTTTGGCTGTGTCCTCCACCCCATGGCAGGTATGGATTCAATATTTTAACACAGTCCTATGTTTTGAGGGAAAGGAAAAGGAGTCTCAACCCTCAACACCATCATGAGTGTGATACCATAAACCCAAACACTTGTGCTGGAAAGAGTAGAAACTCATCAAGTATCAGCACAGGCTGGGGAATAAAGGGATGGAGAGCAGCCCTGAGGAGAAGGACTTGGGAGTGTTGGGTGAGGAGAAGCTCAACATGAGCCATCAAAGCCACCTGTGTCCTGGGCTGCATCCCCAGCAGCGTGACCAGCAGGGCCAGGGAGGGGATTGTCCCCTCTGCTGAGACCCCCCTGCAGGGCTGGGGTCCCCAGCACAGGAAGGAGATGGAGCTGCTGGAGAGAGTCCAGAGGAGGCCCCGGAGATGCTGGGAGGGCTGGAGCAGCTCTGCTCTGGAGACAGGCTGGGAGAGCTGGGGTGTTCAGCCTGGAGAGGAGAAGGCTCCAGTGAGAACTTCTTGTGGCCTTTCAGTTTTTAAAGGGGGCTTCTAAGAAAGATGGAGACAGACTTTTTAGCAGGGCCTGTGGTGGTAAGACAAGATGTGATGGCTTCAAACTCAAAGAGGGAAGACATAAGGAAGACATTTGTTGTGCTGAGGGTGGTGAGACACTGGCCCAGGTTTCCCAGAGAAGATGCCCCATTCCTTGAAACATTCTAAGTCAGGTTGGACAGGGGAACAAACTGGTCTAATTGAAGATGTCCCTGTTCATGTCTGGTGGATTGGCCTAGATGACCTGCAAAGGTCTCTTCCAACTCAAACCACTCAATTATTCTATTATTCTAAACCAGGCAAGTCCATGCTCCCAGGCTCAAGCTGAGATTCCTGGATGGTGCAGATCTCTGAGCACGCAGAAGAACTCTGGCCAAAGACAGATACCCCAGCAATACTACCTCAACTGAGCACGAGATTTCCAGTCTGGAGAAAAGTCTATTTCACCTGACTAGGCAGCAAATATTAAAGGAGTAATAGGAACTGCCAGACACGCTGAACAAGGCTGAAGGTGCTTTCTACACAGCTCTGCACTTGGGACCAGTGATGGCTTCACCCAACACATCCACTCTGCTCAATTCAGCCCTTCCAGACACAAATTGCTCAGAGCAACATCAGAGCTGGAAGGAAGCTCGTCTGCCCATCTGAAAGTCAATCACCCATGGTCTTGAAAGCCATGGTCACACCAGCTGAACTGTAGCTAAAAATGAGGCAGGGTTTTGAGTAAAGGAAGAAAACCTCTTAAACATCAAGGCTTTTTTCCAGCACATTTATAATTTATTGCTGATAAAGGCACAAGTACCAAGTGACCAAACCAAAGCCAAGCTGGACACACCTATTTAGGATAAAATGTGTTTCTTTCCCAATATTTGGGCAGAGCTAGCATTTGAGGCAGGTGGATGCACCCTAAAGCAGGGCCCCCCAAAAAATCGTGCTTGTTTTCCTCTTTGCACTTGAAACATGAAAAATTAAGTCCTGCGGTCACTTGAAATAGAAATACAATTTACACCCCATTAGCAGCATCATGAGGTGAGAGCCAATAAATGACTCTACTGCGGTCCAGCCGTTACTCCAGGTGCATTCTGTATGTCCTCAGACATTTATTTATAAGGAAGGCCATGTTGGAAGGGACCTCAAGGATCATCTCGTGCAACCTTTCTAGGTACTACTGTAGTTGATACGAGGTGGCTCAGCACCCTGTCAAGCTGAGACTTCAAACTGCCCAATGTGGGGGAATCCACCACCTCCCTTGGGAGACTACTCCAATGTTTGATTGTCCTCTAGGTGAAAAACTTACCTCATGTCCAACTGGCATCTCCCCAGGATCAACTTATGTCCATGACCCCTTGTCTTTTCCATGTCACTCCTTGTAGATAGGGAGTCTCCAGCTTCTTGGTAGCCACCCCTTAAGTACTGGGGCGTGGTAGTGAAGTCAGTGAGTCAATCAGGTACATTTTTCACCATGAGGACAGTCAAACATTGGAACAGTCTCCCAAAGGAAGTGGTGGATTCCCCATATTGGACAGTTTTAAGTCTCAGCTTGACAAGGTGCTGAGTCACCTCATATAAACTACAGTAGTGCCTAGAAAGGTTGCACCAGATGATCCTTGAGGTCCCTTCCAACTCACATTCCATAATTCTATGATTGTCCCCTAAAACATCTCTTCTCCAGGCTGAACAAACTCAGCTTTCTAAGCCTCTCCTCATAGGGCAGGTCCTCCAGCCCTCTGATCAGCCCTGTGGGCCCTTCTCTGCATTTCCTTTTTCCTCCCTCCTCACACCCCAGACACAGAGAACAACAGTTTTCAAGTGACAAATCAATACAGAGCTCTGAAAACCAAACCATATCCCAGCTGCATTACAAATTTTCTTCAGTGGGGCTCGTGAAGTGTTGAATCTTTTCAGTGACTCCTTCTCCTTCTCCTGCTGACATAAGAGCTCCTGAGTTGGATGTAAAAATCTGCTCCGAACATTTTCACCCCGTGGAGCAGTTTAAGGCTTTTTTTTTTTTTTTTAATTTATTTCCTTCATTTTGGCAGATAAATTGTGAACAATAAGTGAAGCTAAAGCAGTGGCTGCAGTAAGTGCATGGCACAAAATCGATAGGCCCAGTTGGAAGAGTTTCCATTGAACAACATCTGCTCTGTGTTGGCTGCCAGGAACGTGAAGAAAAGGGATCCCTTAGAAATAAACTTTAGTGCAGAGGATTAAAAGGTCAGAAGGCAGAAAAGTACAGCTTAACTGGAGCTCCTTCCTCTGATTTCAGACCTGACCTGAGCTTAGGGAGGAGGGTTTCTTCACACCATCAAGCAGCATGGCTTGGGAAGGCAACCTTGGGCTCACCTCCCCAGCAACCACGTGAGAACAAATCAGAGGGTGCAGGTCAGACTCCACCAACAAAGCAAGTCACAAAATCATGGAATGGTTTGGGCTGGAGGGACTTTAAAGATCATCTAGTTCCAACCCCCCTGCCATGGGCAGGGACACCTCCCAGCAGCCCAGGCTGCTCCAAGCCCCATCCAACCTGCCCTTCAACACTGCCAGGGATGGGGCAGCCACAGCTTCCCTGGGCAACCTGGGCCAGGCTCTCCCCACCCTCACAGCCCAGAATTTCTCCCTCACAGCCCAGAATTTCTCCCTCACATCTCATCTCCAGCTCCCCTCTTCCAGCTGGAAACCCGTCCCCCTGCTCTCATCATTCAGGGATGTGCTCCAAGCTGTCCTGCCATCTCACCTCCCAGCCCCTAGAACAATAGGAATGCTTGGAAGAAGATGACTAGGAGGAAATATCCCACACACTTTGTCATTTCTGCTTCTGTGTCCTGTCACACTTGGATTTTAACTCCAGTTCTGGATGTCTTTTGATCTCCTGCATCAGATGGATTGCTGTATTAAGACTGCATGACCTTTCCCAGAAGAAAATACTCCAAGTATCTCAACAGCTCCACAAAATGCAGCTTTTGGTCTTCAGGAGAACAGACTTTCATGGGAAGAAAGCAAAGTATAAGCAACATCAGGAGAGCTTTGTTTTAATCTTCCTCCACCTGTGCTATCCATCAGGACCTACCACCACAGCAGTGAGCACACAGCCCAGCTCCTGGTGAATTCTACTTTGTCTATTTAAGTTTTATTCATTCTGCCTTTGCAATGGTGCAATCGCTGGAGGATCAGTCTAGTGGCTTCTCTGAAGCAAGAGATACTTGACCTTCAAATAACTCCCTGCACACCACAGCCCTTTATGTCTCTCCTCCCTGCTCATCCTTGCAAACCCTTCTGTCAACGCTGGGAAAAAAACCCAAAGCAACCAAGTGGGCAGTGCTGTGCTGCACTTCCAAGTGTTCAGCTGAACCACAGAACCATTCAGATTGGAAAAGACCTTTCAAAAGAATGGTAAAAATTGGAAGGGACCTTAAAGATCATCAGGTTCCAACGTCCTTGCTATGAGCAGGGACACCTCCCACCACACCAGGCTGCACAAACCTCATCCAACCTGGCCTTCATCACCTCCAGGGAAGAGGCAGCCACAGCTTCTCTGGGCAACCTGTTCCAGTGCCTTCCTGCCCTCATGGTGAAGAATTTCTTCCTGATGTCTAACCTCAATCTCCTCTCTTTCAGTTCAAAACCATTAACTAATTACTTGAAGATCACTGAGTCCAGTCATAAAACTAACTTTTCCAGGTCCAGGCTGGGAGAGTTGGGGTGTTCAGCCTGGAGAAGAGAAGGCTCCAGGGAGACCTGAGAGCACCTTCCAGAGCCTGAAGGGGCTCCAGGAAAGCTGGGGAGGGGCTTGGGACAAGGGCAGGGAGGGATGGGAGCAGGGGGAAGGGTTTCCAGCTGGCAGAGGGAGCTGGAGCTGAGATGTGAGGGAGAAATTCTGGGCTGTGAGGGTGGGGAGAGCCTGGCCCAGGTTGCCCAGGGAAGCTGTGGCTGCCCCATCCCTGGCAGTGTTGAAGGGCAGGTTGGATGGGGCTTGGAGCAGCCTGGGCTGCTGGGAGGTGTCCCTACCCATGCAGGGGGATTGGAACTAGGTGATCTTTAACGTCTCTTCCAACTCAAACCATCCTGTGATATGATGCTATGATAAACCATGTCCCGCAGTACACAGCCCATTCACCCATGGTGCTTAGAACTGTCTTTAAAATAATACCCCCCCCCAACCACAGCTAGCATCCCATTTTGGTCACTGGGGTTTGATTTATTGTTGGTGGTGGTTGGTTACCATCACCTTGTTGCTTTTTAAAATCACAGAATCATAGAATCCTGGAATGGTTTGGGTTGGAAGGGACCATAAAGATCACCTAGTTTCAACCCCCCTGCATAGGCAGGAACACCTTCCCACTAGACCAGGTTGCTCAGAGCCCCTCACTTCCAGCTTTGAATGCATCCAAAAAGATTTCTAGGCAAAGCATTGGTCTGCAACACAAACATCCATTCATGGAGAAGGAGCAGGAAAAATTTTTTTACTGTAAGAGTGACAGAGCACTGGAACAGGCTGCCCAGAGAGGTTGTGGAGTCTCCTTCGCTGGAGACATTCAAAACCCGCCTGGATGCCTTCCTGTGTGATGTACTCTAGGTGACCCTGCTCTGGCAGGGGGGTTGGACTAAATGATCTTTCGAGGTCCCTTCCAACCCCTAGGATTCTATGATTCTATGATTCTATGATCTGCCTCTGTTCTCAGGCACCCGCAGAGCATCTTCTGGTACTTCAGGAAGATCAGCCTTTGGCAGCCTGCCCATTAAAGCACAGTTCCCTTCTCTCTTCAACTGTTCAGGATGAATGAAAAAAAAACACACCACAACAACCCTCTTTTCAACCTCAAGTGTTCCCTTTTGAGTTGTTTCTAGGAAGCAGATGGAGCCAGAGCTCCAAGATCCTCAACAACAAATGCCAACTGTATCGTTACCAGCAGCTCAGAAGAAAGAACAAGAGAAATGCTGGAAGTATTTCAGCAAAGTCCTGGAATGGTTTGGGTTGGAAGGGACCTTAAAGATCACCTAGCTCCAACTGCCATGGGCAGGGACACCTGCCACCAGACCAGGTTGCTCCAAGCCCCATCCAAACCCCCGATACAAAGCACCCATCATGCAGCAAGGCAGGGATGAGCTCTCAGAACTAACCCTGGACATTTCACCCCAAGAAATGGAGCAGAGTTGGCCACGTTACTTCCACTCTCCTGAGCAGAAAATTGCACAGAAGGTGGTTAGCAGCAATATTGATTTGTTAACCTCTATTACTCCCTGCTCAGACAGCTCTTCTTCATGTGTGACATATGAAAATATTCTAATATTCACCTCAAGTCCTCCATTGTCTTTGTTTTTCCTTCTGGAAGGTGCACTAAGGTCTCCATGGAGCCTTGTCTTCTCCAGGCTGAATATCTCCAGCTCTCCCAGCCTGTCTCCAGAGCAGAGAAGTTAACAAACCAATACTGCTGCTAACCACCTTCTGTGCAATTTTCTACTCAGGGGAGTGGAATTAACACGGCCAGCTCTCCATAGCAGACAGGCTGGGAGAGTTGGGGTGTTCAGCCTGGAGAAGAGAAGGCTCCAGGGAGACCTTGGAGCACCTTCCAGGGCCTGAAGGGGCTCCAGGAAAGATGGGGAGGGGCTTGGGACAAGGACAGGGAGGGATGGGAGCAGGGGGAAGGGTTTCCAGCTGGCAGAGGGAGCTGGAGATGAGATGGGAGGGAGAAATTCTGGGCTGTGAGGGTGGGGAGAGCCTGGCCCAGGTTGCCCAGGGAAGCTGTGGCTGCCCCATCCCTGGCAGTGTTGAAGGGCAGGTTGGATGGGGCTTGGAGCAGCCTGGGCTGCTGGGAGGTGTCCCTGCCCATGCAGGGGGGTTGGAACTAGATGATCTTTAAGGTCTCTTCCAACCCAGATCCTTGATTCTAAATCAATCATCCCTCACCTTATTTCCATGCTAAGAGGATGGTCTCTTTCCTGACTGCAAGAGCAGATGCCAAGAGCATTTATTAAACACATTAAATTTGTACAAGTCAAAAAATTCCAGGTCCCAGTTAACTCCAATCACCCAGTTACCCAGACTAGGCTTCAGTCTGACCCTGACTGCAGCCCCCAGGGACAGACAGAATTATTTTCCACTCATTTCCTCCCCTACATGACCCCATTCACCCTTCCAGCTCTGACAGGGCTTTTCCTGAGGTATTTGCTGGTTTTGCTCTGTATCTTGTGTATCTCACTGCTGCAAAAAGGGCTTTTCTGCATTTAATTTACTCCACCAAATATTCGCCACTTCTCCAAAAGAGCCAGACAAGACCCCTGCTTACAAAATTCATCCTGTCCACTCGAGATCCCACCATTTCAGGGCAATTTTTAAGGTCCCATCTTTCTCCACTGCCTAACCAGGTACCTTGAAACCATTCCTAGTGGCATGACTTTCCAGGACAAGAATAGCTAGAAAAAATGCCCCCCAAAACCCAGAAGAGATGTTAAACCTCTCTGAATTAAGTTTGGGGGAACATTTTACATCCCCTACTTTTACTCCTGGATCCAAATGGTTTCTCCCTGAGCTGCACTAATGAGGTAAAGGCCACACATGAAATAAAAGCAGCATTTAGGAACCCAGCAACCACTCCGGGACTGAAGTGCTGTCCACATCCTCATCTCAACCACCTTGAACTTCACCATTTTCCCTCAGCCTGTGCTCCACTTCATTCCTCATCACTATCAAAAAGCCTCTGTGTCCCTCTCACTGCACGCAACTTGGATGCCTTGCCCGGAGCATCTTCTCCCTCCTTCACATCGATTTGGATACTTGTTAGTTCATGTCCCTCTGTGTTAACATGATGGTTATGTTGGTTTTCACCCACGTTTCTAGTTTTCTGATCAATCCTGTCCTCCTGATACACCACCTTGTCCTAGAATCATGCAATACTTTGGATTGAAAGGGATCTTAAAGATCCCCCTGCCATGGGCAGGGACACCTCCCAGCAGCCCAGGCTGCTCCAAGCCCCATCCAACCTGCCCTTCAACACTGCCAGGGATGGGGCAGCCACAGCTTCCCTGGGCAACCTGGGCCAGGCTCTCCCCACCCTCACAGCCCAGAATTTCTCCCTCACATCTCAGCTCCAGCTCCCTCTGCCAGCTGGAAACCCTTCCCCCTGCTCCCATCCCTCCCTGCCCTTGTCCCAAGCCCCTCCCCAGCTTTCCTGGAGCCTCTTCAGGCACTGGAAGGTGCTCTCAGGTCTCCCTGGAGCCTTCTCTTCTCCAGGCTCAACACCTCAACTCTCCCAGCCTGTCTCCAGAGCAGAGCTGCTCCAGCCCTCCCAGCATCTTATGGCCTTGTCTGGACTGTCTCCAGGAGCTCCATATCCTTCTTATTTTGAGGACTCCAGAACTGGACACAATACTTCAGGTGGGGTCTCAGCAGAGCAGGAGGGCACAATCCTTGGCCCTGCTGTTCATACTGCTGGGGATGCAGCCCAGGACACAGTTGGTTTCCAGGCACCAGTGCATGGTGCCAGCTCATGTTGAGCTTCTCCTCACCCAACACCCCCAAGTCCTTCTCTTCTGGAATGTTTTTGATCCATTCTCCCCCCAGCCTGTGTCTGTGCTTGGGATTGTCCCGACACCTGTGCAGGACCTTGCACTTGGCCTTGCTGACCTTCATGCAGTTTGCACCATCCCACCTTTCCAGCCTGTCCAGGTCCCTCTGGATGTCCCCCTTCCCCCAGCGTGTCACCTCACCACACACTGTGGTGTCATCAGCCAAGTGGCTGAGGGTGCACTCAATAACACTGTCCATGTCACTGACAAAGATGTCAAACAGCCCCAGTCCCAGGACTAACCCTTGAGGAACACCACTTGTCACTGGTCTCCATTTGACATCAACCCATTAACCACAACTCTTTGAGTGTGACCATCCAGCCAGGTCCTTCCCCGACAAGTGGTCCTAGTAGTCCCCACTATTTATTACTATATAATCCTGAAGTCACTTCCTGCTCATTCCTTTATCTTCTGCTTGCCAACCCCTGTTGTCTGACAGACCTTTTTGTAGCCCTCCTGGACATTTGTGCCTTTTTATTCCCAGTCTAAACACCTTGTAGGGATGCAGTGGAAAGAAAATAAGATTATGCAACCCCAAAGTGGGCAGGTCACCCAGCAAGGGTGCTGCTGGAGTCAAAACAGGTTTAAAATTTCATGTAGCCTCAAGGACTTGCTAAGTTAACAGCAGTGAAGTTAAAAGGTAACATCAGGCAATGAGCTCAAAGACTCACATCTTGCCTTAAAGGGAACTAGGAGCAGACGTTCTAAGAGCTTCTTAGTCCAGGGAGTGCAGTTGTTAATTGATTGCCATTGATCACTATGCTTAATTGGATCTTGTCTTTCAGCAGCCAATCCCTCACCTTCCTGGCAAGAGGTTCCATTTTATATCATGGCTGGGAAACTTCATAAAGTGAAACACTCTCTGGATATTCTTTTGAAGGCCATGGACCTTTACCTTGTCCATCACTTTGTTACAGCTGCTACTTTGTGCCCACACTGGAGAGCTAACAAGGAAGGGAAGATCCTTCCACCTCCTGGAGGGAGATGAGCCTTTGTCTCCCACAGGAGCAGCCTTTAAAAAAACAGGAGATAACAAAGCTCCAGGATAAAGATCTTCCAAGAGTCTCTGCTCACAGAAGAGCACAACAATTCTATTTCAGCAAACTGTGGGACTAAAATATCACTTAGGGAATGGGAAAAGAAAGACACTTAGCAAGATTTAAGATCCAGATGATATTTAAACCATTAGGAGTTAGTGACCATGAAGATACTTAAGTTCACAAGCTCCCAAGGCAGTTAAGGTATGGAGCAGAGCCTTGCTAAGAGGACACCAGGATCACCAAAAATACCTTTTCTTTACCCCATCCTGCTGGAGTCCAGTTCCTTCCAATGCTCTGACACTGTAAGATGTCCCTGGTCCCTCCTACCTACCATGCAGAGGGGTGGGAATCTGCACCTTCACAGTAGGGCAGCTCATACTATCCAAAAAACCCACTTTATTCCCCACTTCAGGGGGCAGGAACTGGCTATACCTATGGCAGGAGGTTGGCCTCCTGGGTACCATCAGTCAGGGTTTTAAGGTCTCCATGATGGAATTCTGGAACAAATTCAAAAGCAACATGACCAGCAGGGCCAGGAGGGGATTGTCCCCTCTGCTGAGACCCCCCTGCAGGGCTGGGGCCAGGCTGGGGTCCCCAGCACAGGAAGGACATGGAGCTGTTGGAGAGGCCAGAGGAGGCCCCGGAGATGCTGGGAGGGCTGGAGCAGCTCTGCTCTGGAGCCAGGCTGGGAGAGTTGGGGTGTTCAGCCTGGAGAAGAGAAGGCTCCAGGGAGACCTGAGAGCACCTTCCAGTGCCTGAAGGGGCTCCAGGAAAGCTGGGGAGGGGCTTGGGACAAGGGCAGGGAGGGATGGGAGCAGGGGGAAGGGTTTCCAGCTGGCAGAGGGAGCTGGAGCTGAGATGTGAGGGAGAAATTCTGGGCTGTGAGGGTGGGGAGAGCCTGGCCCAGGTTGCCCAGGGAAGCTGTGGCTGCCCCATCCCTGGCAGTGTTGAAGGGCAGGTTGGATGGGGCATGGAGCAGCCTGGGCGGCTGGGAGGTGTCCCTGCCTATGGCAGGGGGTGGGATTGGATGGTCTTAGTGGTCCCTTCCAACCTGAACCATTTGACCATTCGATGACATTCCAACTAAGGCAGCCTGGTTTTTTGGGTTCAGCCACAACAGGCTGCAATGGCAGCAAGCCGTGTGCCACGCCTGCACTAACACCCTGCAGGAACACACTGACATACCTGGGAGGCATTAGAATGATGGAAGGGTTTGGGCTGGAAAGGAACTTTGAGGTTCATCTACTCCAAACCCTCTGCCATGAGGGGGGACATCTTCAACTAAACCAGATTGCTCAGAGCCCCATCCAATCTGACCTTGAATGTTTCCAGGGATGGGGCATCTCCCACTTCTCTGGACAACCTGGGCCAGGGTCCCACCACCCTTATAATACAGAATTTCTTCCTCAGGTCTCGTCTGAATCTCCCCTTGTTTAGTTTAAAACCATCACCCCTTGTCCTATCACATCCAGCCCTGCTACAAAGTCTGTCCCAATCTCTCCTCCAGGCTCCGTTAACTTCCGTATCTCATTGTGTCACCAACGCCTCTTTCAGCAACTTCAAACAACAAATTACCAGAAAACTTCCAGCCTGTCCAATCTCTGGCCCAAGGTCACCTGACCCCTATTTGTAAAACAATCAGCACGTTCTCACTGAACTGGACCTGACCCAAATACTCTCAGTTTCAGCACCAAGTTCTTGAGTTGAACACATAAAAGTCAGGATAGATCCCGTGCCCACGTTCAGGTAGGTCAGCACTTTGAGTTGTCAACATATGAGGAATGAAGGAAAAACTAATAATATTCCAGAGCTAAGAGAGCACTTCGTTAAAAAAAAAATAAATCCTGCTGCTAGGCAAGGTCCCAGTGGCCACGTGAAATGGAGTGGAGTGAGTGGAGACAAGATGGAAATAGTTATGTGACTGCTGCTTTCCTGCCATGTGGACTCGAAAGCCAAAGACCCACCTTGGGATGGGATCCAAAAAATGCCAGGATAATCCTGATTCCTACCATCCAGGAGAGTCTGAAGTGCAGTATGAGAAGAAAACCAAGCACTTCTATCATCATTACGTGGGTGGAGGGAGAGAAGTGACTCACTGATAACCTTTAATTACTTCCATGTGAGGATCTGCAGCCTTCTCCAGTAGCCTCTGTAGGTCTTTCTCCAAGCTCACAAGTTCTCCAGAACAAAACCAACCCCAGGACATCTCTTCATGTCACCAGCATGTTGAACATGCTGCCCTAAGCTCAATTTAGGGATTTTGTATCTTTCATTTCTATGAAAGGCAACAAAAAAAGGAATCAGACTTGAAGTCTTAGCATGGTGGCCCAGGTTGCCCAGGGAAGCTGTGGCTGCCCCATCCCTGGCAGTGTTGAAGGGCAGGTTGGATGGGACTTGGAGCAACCTGGGCTGGTGGGAGGTGTCCCGGCTCATGCAGATGGGTTGGAACTAGATGAACTTTAAAGGTCTCTTCCAACCCAAACCATTCTATGATTCCATGATACCATGAGGCACCAGATTTATCTGTAGGGCCTGAGCAGACTTGCTTCAAAATCTTTGCTTCTTTCTGCAAAACCAGAAAAAAAACAAAACACCACAAAAAACCCAAAAAGGCTGTTTTCTCCCTATTTTAAAAATCTTAATGAGAGACAAGTCAGGTTGGGCGGGGCTCTGAGCCACCTGATGTGACTGAAGATGTCCCTGCTCACTGCAGGGGGGTGGGACTAGATGAACTTTAAAGGTCCATTCAACCCAAACCAGCCGAGGATCCTGTGATATTTGCACTGCACGAGGAGAAAATTTATACAGTGTTATCAGCAAGTGTGGATTGAGCCACGTCATCCACGTGCTCCAAGTGCAGATGGAGAGACATATGCCAGGAGCATCCCAAAATACTGCCACAGATTTTTATATTTTCCCTTTCAATTGAATCATGGAATGGTTTGTTTTGGAAGGGACCTTAAAGATCATCTAGATCAAACCTCTTGCACAGGCAGGGACACCTCCCAGCAGCCCAGGCTGCTCCAAGCCCCATCCAACCTGCCCTTCAACACTGCCAGGGATGGGGCAGCCACAGCTTCCCTGGGCAACCTGGGCCAGGCTCTCCCCACCCTCACAGCCCAGAATTTCTCCCTCACGTCTCATCTCCAGCTCCCCTCTCCCAGCTCGAAACCCTTCCCCCTGCCCTTTTCCAAAGGATGGGTATCTTAAGATTCAAGGACTCTACTACCACAACTCAAGGAACAGTCAAACAGCACCTGCAGTGGTGCCTGGGTGAGAGCTGATGGAAAGCTCCTACAGATCCAGCTAAAACCAAGGCTGTTTAGGACAGGACAGCATCCCAAATAGATAGCCATATATTCCAACAAAACTTTCCTTCATGTTTTGGAGCACCACCTCTAACCATCTTTGATCCATTCTTTGATCCACACAGACTGAGAGGGTTGGGACTGTTCAGCCTGGAGAAGAGAAGGCTCCAGGGAGACCTGAGAGCACCTTCCAGTGCCTGAAGGGGCTCCAGGAAAGCTGGGGAGGGGCTTGGGACACCAGCTCTATATAATCCTGAGAGGGTCACTGCTGCAGTGCTGCTCCCAACCTTGAGTCTTGCAGAATATTGGGTGAGGGTGGGGAGAGCCTGGCCCAGGTTGCCCAGGGAAGCTGTGGCTGCCCCATCCCTGGCAGTGTTGAAGGGCAGGTTGGATGGGGCTTGGAGCAGCCTGGGCTGCTGGGAGGTGTCCCTGCCCATGGCAGGGGGTTGGAACTAGATAGTCTTTAACGTCCTTTCCAACCCAAACCATTCCATGATTGTATGACTTCAGCAACCTCTTACTCTCCCTCTGCTCCCTCTCTGTGCTGCCCACAGCCCTGCAGGCTGCCGGGGATGGTGGGGAGCTCAGCCACCCCACTCCAACCACCAGGATCCAACTCCAGCCAGGGCTGAAACATGATCTCAACTCCAAAAAAAACCAACAAAACCCTCGAGCAGCAAGTAGCAGAGGTCATGCTGAGCCAAGCGGATGCAAAGCAGGGAATCAGAGTCCAGCAGCCTCAGCAAACACCCTCCTCCCAGCTTATTCCACCCAAATCCCACTGCTTTTATTTTTTTGGGAAGCAGAAGGAAAACCACAGGCCTTGCCGAGAGCTGCTGATCCAGCCAGAGATGTGGGCACACAAATCCCTCAAGCCCTCTGCTCCAGTGGTTGGGTTTTTTTTTTTTTTCCTGCCTGATGGTTTGTTTTGGTTTTGTTTCTTGTTTGGTGGGTTTTTTTTTCCCCTAATTCTTCCCAAATGTTCCCAACCACATTAAATGCTGTTGGAGTAAGAGCCATTTGTGGCTTTTAATTTTTTTTAATGTATTTAGAATATATTTATTATTTATATTTATTCATATTATTTATTACTTATTCTGGATTATTGTTTTTCAAAGCCTCAGCCACCACAGTGGACTAACCACATGGAAAAGGAGATTTCTCCCTATCCCTGCTTTGGAGGGGCTGTGGATTCACAGATGCACACGTGAAGATTAAAGGCAGCAAAGAAGCTTAAGCAGCAGAACAACAAGCACCCAGAAAAGCCAACTTCAGGTCGGCACCAGGATTCAGAAAGTACTTAAAGAGACAGCTTAATTACTAATAAAACTGATGATACATGGGGCAGATCCTCCAAAGCCTTGCCTGGGTGCTCAGAGCGAAGCCTGGCCAGCTTGAGACGTGGAATTTAACAGATGGACGCATAATAAAAACAACCCAGAGAATTAAGAGGAAGCAAGATGAGCTCTTCAAGAAGCAGCATTTTCTTCTGAGTCCATGTCTACCTCTACATAGAGCCATAGAATGGTTTGGGTTGGAGAGACCTTAAAGCCCATCTAGTTCCAGCCCCCCTGCCATGGGCAGGGACATCTCCCACCAGCCCAGGCTGCTCCAAGCCCCATCCAACCTGCCCTTCAACACTGCCAGGGATGGGGCAGCCATAGCTTTCCTGGGCTACCTGGGCCAGGCTCTCCCCACCCTCACAATAAAGAATTTCCTCCTCATGTCTAACCCAAATCTCTTCTCTTAGAGCTGGAAACCCTTCCCCCTGCTCCCATCCCTCCCTGCCCTTGTCCCAAGCCCTTCCCCCAGCTTTCCTGGAGCCCCTTCAGGCACTGGAAGGTGCTCTCAGGTCTCCCTGGAGACTTCTCTTCTCCAGGCTGAACAGCCCAGTCGGTTGGGTTTGACTAGGAACCTGAATTCCACCATTACCTAAACACAACCTATGGCCCATCCTTCTCTTCCAGAAAGGAAACCACCACACTGCTGCCAATAAGCGACTGCACTTTTCCATCTACATGCAACCATCTCCCCCAGCTGTGGGTGAAGTGCTCTCAGGCTTCCAAGACGTGCTAGAGAAAAATCAATAAAAAAATAAATAAATCATAAATACTGTGGCTTCAATCTGCAGAGTAAAGGAAGGTTTCTGGATGGTAAAAAGCTTGAATTTCCAGACGTGTTGCCCATGGAAGTCATTTACATTCAGGCTGAGCACAGAGCAGAGAGGGAAGATCGATCAAAATGCAACGAGGCAGAGAGAGAAATGTCATCACCTCGGGAAGAGGGGCCCAGGAACCATGTAGATCTGACAGGAGCACAAATGGACCAGGCACGTGTGGGTGCTGTGGGGGCCACACCATGAGGAAGGCACCAAGCTCCAATAAAGAGACTTTTCCATACTTGGTGGTGGTGAAGAGGAAGGGGAGTGAAGGGTCCAAATCAGCCATGGCCCAGAGAGAGCCAGGGGGCTGGAATCACTTTAGTGCACAACTTGGGGCCTCCAGGAAAGTTGGGAGGGACTTGGGACAAGGGCAGGGAGGGATGGGAGCAGGGGAAGAGTTTCCAGCTGGGAAAGGGGAGCTGGAGATGAGATGTGAGGGAGAAATTCTGTGCTGTGAGGGTGGGGAGAGCCTGGCCCAGGTTGCCCAGGGAAGCTGTGGCTGCCCCATCCCTGGCAGTGTTGAAGGGCAGGTTGGATGGGGCTTGGAGCAGCCTGGGCTGCTGGGAGGTGTCCCTGCCCGTGGCAAGGGTGGCACTGGATGGTCTCTAAAACCATTCTATGATTCATACACAGATGCAGAATGTCCCCATCTTATGGCAAAGTCAAAAATTAGAATTGGGTTGGAAGAAATTAGAATTAGAAATTCTAATGGGTTGGGGTTGGATCTGGATGATCTTTCAGGTCCCTTCCAACCTGTACCATTCTATGACTGTGATTCTCACACCCTCCCAGCAAGGGTTTGTTCCCAGTCAAACTCTCTTTTAAAATCAGCACGAATGAGCAAACTTCAACATGAACCACAAGCCCAAAAGTTCTGCTTTGTGCCAGGAATGTAACTTCCAATCAGTGTTCAATCCAGGAGCCAAACCTTCTCCAATCACCCCGCCTGTAAAATACAACAAGCAAAACCTTCTCCCTCTGACAGTCCATTTCAGGCCTCATTTGCTGCAAGTTTTATGAGATGTTAATCAACAATCAAAAATTTGCAGCTCTTCCCCTGCAGGACGAGTGGTTTCTGCTCCCTAAATGACCCCCCTGGGTCACTTCACATCACAGCTAACGAGCCCCCTCTGCCTCTTTTCACCTTCTTCCCATTTATTGTTTAAAAATACTTGAACAATTTGAAAATAAGATTTTCTTTTATGGTGGTCTTTGTTTTTTTTTCCCACACCAGAGAAGCTGTGGCTGCCCCATCCCTGGCAGTGTTGAAGGGCAGGTTGGATGGGGCTTGGAGCAGCCTGGGCTGGTGGGAGGTGTCCCTGCCCATGGCAGGAGGCAGGAACTAGATGGTCTTTAAGGTCCCTTCCAACCCAAACCATTCCGTGACTCTATGATATCCAGTTGCCTGCCAAGCAGCTGGGTCAGTACTGAAAATCAGATATTATTTGGCTCCCTAAAAATTGGGCATCCATCAGGACTGCCTCTTGCAGAGCTGTTTGGGGGAATTCTTCACAGGCAGGAGCAAGAGGAGGAAAAATAAATCAAATCACCGGATCTATTAAGGCCAGAGAAACAGCAAGGGATGAAGAATTTGAGGAACAAGGCACCTCCCCTCCGAGGAGCACAATGTGGGTCTTTCACTGAGAGCCAGAAGCTGGTAAACTGAGAAAACCAGCTGAGGGGGGGGGGATTTTGGGGAGCAATTTAAAGGATTAGCAACTAATTCCAAGGGCATTGGTGCAGATGCTCTCCAGGGATTGCTCCACTTCTTCCCCTCAGCACCTGGAGAACATTCATCCCTCGGTCACTTCTTGGCAAGTGGAATTAAAAATAGCTAGCCTGGCTTAGTTACAACGCGCGTGTGTGGGGGAAATAAAAGGATCACAGCAGAAATGTTTAATTTATTGGGGTTTTTTTGAGGAGAGAAAGAGGAAAGGTCGAGGTTCAATGCAGTATCTAGAGCATGTAAGGAAATAATCAGTGAAGCAAAAATGCAGGAGGGAGAGTGTGACTGCTGAAGAGAGAGGATGAAGAAATTAGCTTTTTGAAGGTAGTGGAGGGAAGAAGTTCATTGGAACCTTTGTAGGGGTCTTAGATGAAGTCTTTGCTGATATTTATTATCTGGGGCAAATATGTCCATGAAAACATGGCTTAAAACCCTGGTGCACAGTGAGAGTGGCAATGGCCAAGCCTAAAAATCCTAAGTTTGATGGTTTATGATCCACACTCCCTGGATGTGCCACAGCCTTGGGGACTCCTAGAATATCAGGTTGGAAGGGACCTCAAGGGACTAGAGGAGCTCTAAAGGTCCCTCCCAACCCAAACCACCCTATGACTCTAAATACAATCATCTTTCAGCCCTACCACATGATACATGAATTTTACTCTGGGATCAGCCCCATCCCTAGAGACTTTTCAGTTGTATTTAGGGCTTTTCTATCAGTTTGGGGTTTTTTTTAAGGTTGTTGGGTAGAGTTTTTGTTTGTGTAAATGGTGGATATTCACAAGGTGAGCTGCTAAAACCTTCATCCTTCAGAAGAAGAACAAGACACCACAAGTCTTTGGTCTCCAGGCAATTTCTAGAATGGTTTGAAGACCTGAGCCTTGCCCAAACCGGTCTCAAAACCAAGATACCTACTCAGCAGACATGATGTCTGCCATCTAGATGATAGTTTACCTAGAGACTTGTCCAGAAAAACTTGTCCTGGCTCTTCAGCTTCACCAGCCTAAAGGCAGATTTGAGGAGTCAGAGCAGATCAACCCAGGAGAGATAATGGTCAGGTCAGTTGACCTGAATAAGGAGAAGCCACAATGGGATGTTGCTGGAACAGGGATTTAGGAAGATGCTCCTAGTTCACTATCTAAAGTGATTATTCCATGAGGGGAAGTTAACTTCACCAATACTGCAGGTTTCAACAGCTCCAGACTTGAACCCCATAGACATTTCCCAGATGACCATCCCCATGTGGTGGCAGCAGCTGATGGCATGCAGACATGATCAAGACCCTACTAGGTAACCTTCAAATCCAGATACAGAAGTGTGGGTTCACCTAATCCTCCAAGAAAGCTCCTGAGAAGGCTTTGAGACAACTCCTTCCCTGGAGGTCTAGCCAAGAACATCAGGCTTATCCTTAGAGATGACACACATGAAGGAAAAATTCTTTGCTGTTGAGGGTGGTGAGACTCTGGCCCAGGTTTCCCAGAGAAGCTGTGGCTGCCGCATCCCTGGCAGTGTTCAAGGGCAAGCTGGATGGGGCTTGGAGCAACCTGGTATGGTGGAAGATCTTCCTGCTCATTTCAGGGGGGTTGGAATGAGATTATCTTTAAGGCCCCTTCCCCCCCAAACCATTCTATGATCTTGCCAGGATTGCCTTCAGGATTTTGGAGTCTCAGAGTCCTGATGGAGAGATCACAGAATCACCAGGGCTGGAAAAGACCTTTAAGATCATCAAGTCCAGCCTATGACCAACACAGAAGAGTTGTAGATACCACCACCACGGGCACCGAGGCAGCTTTCAGCTGCTGAAAGCCACAGCTCTGTAGACATAGTTGTGCACAAATGGGCTGCTGGGATTGTCCCAGATTTTACAAGGTTTTTAATATTCAAGAGGTGGAGGAGCAGCTCTGTGAGAAGGGAAAAACAAACAGGCACCAGATCCCCTATCAGCTGCACCACCCTCCCCAGCAGCTCTGCTTGAAAACACGTGCCCAGGAGGTCTGATGTCAACCTGATCACCCATGCGTGGATGTTATTGTCCTGTTGTTCAGAAGCCAGGCATTCCATAAAACACTTTAAAGAAATATTTTGGACAGGATCTGGGATTCAACTACTTGATCTAAAATGTCTGGAAATGCCTCAACTAGTTGATGGGTAGGAAAAGCTTCTGAAATAGTAGAATAATAAAATGGTTTGGGTGGGAAGGGATGTTAAAGATCATCCAGTCCCACTGGCAACCTGGGCCAGGGTCTTCCCACCCTCACAACCCAGAATTTCTCGCTCACATCTCAGCTCCAGCTCCCTCTGCCAGCTGGAAACCCTTCCCCCTGCTCCCATCCCTCCCTGCCCTTGTCCCAAGCCCCTCCCCAGCTTTCCTAGAGCTCCTTCAGGCACTGGAAGCAGGTCAAGATAGGTCTGTCATCTAGATAGATGACGCTGTCTTGGCAGTCATACAGCTTTAACCCACAATCACTGGTCCAAAATGCCCAATTTTTATGACTTTTAATTGCCCCTCCCAACCCAAACCAGTCTATGATTCTGTATCATCTCCTTGCTCCTTTGTTGCTGGGTTCATTAGCACCTATCTGCATTAATCTCCATAAAGCAGGTCCAGAGCACACTCAACATCACTGGTAAACCCAACAGCTGCAGCAGCTGTTGAGGACCACCCATAAAAACCACTTTGTGGTTGCAAACAAGGGAGAAAGTAGCTCCTGTCCCAACAGGACAGCAGCAGCAAAACCAAGAACAATCCTCAAACCCAAAATAAATCCCCACAAACCCACCAACCACACACTCACCACCTCAGATATCAGGAAAACCCTTTGTGAAACGCAACGTTGGTCAAGACTCGGCCAACTTCCATCAACCAAGACTCAAGCCATCTCCTTCTCCAACCCTTCCTGGCTCTCACCACCCCAGCAGCACATCCCACGGGGTGCCATGATGGGATCCTCCACAGCCAGCACCTGCTTTATCCACATTTATCCTCTTCCATCTCTTCTCCCCCCTTTTATTCAGCTTCAAGCTACGAAGCTCTGGGCTCTTGGCCAACTGGCTGCACCTCCTCCCTCTGGCTCCCTCAGAGCTGCAGGTTCCAGCAGACGTTGACGATTCTGCTCCTCTTATTAGGATAGTTAATGACCTCACTGAAGCCATGGAGAGTTTACCCAGGAATTAAAGGCTCCTCAAATCAACTTCACCATCAATCACTGAAATTCAGGAGCGAGGAGCACTTTGCAGGCTCCTTGATATCAAGAATATGAATTCATTTTTTACCAGGAGGTCAGCATGTTTGCTCCCTCCCCTCGTTTTAAGCTACCGAGGAATCTTGACGCTTTTGCTCCTTTGAAAAGCTCCTTTCAAGCCAACTCCAGATCCTTTGGAAAAGAGCTACTTGGAGACATCTGGCTTGCAGACAGCCTAGACCTTGGTTATTGTCTTCATCTGCAGCAGGAAGGATACAGAGACCGTGGATTTCAGAGGGAAATATCCCAGCACCAGAGCAAAGACATCCCTGGAGATGGAAGGCCTCCACATCCACCTTTCTGCCCAAAGTGCCCTGGAATGATCTGTTCCTGAGGGGACCAGCATCACCCAGCTCTTCCAGATTCACATGAAAGAGGTGTTTAGATCTGGAAGCCACCCTAGGTACCTGTGTGCTGCCATCAGCACTTCAAGCTCCAGCCTGGGGTGGGATTAATCTACTGGAAAAGACCTGCAAGATCACCAAGTCCAACCATCAACCCAGAAGAACCCCCATGTCCACTGGAACATGTGAAATGCTGCATCTACATGTTTTTTGCACACCTCCAGGGATGGCGACTCCACCACCTCCTGGGCAGCCTGTGCCAGCGTCTGACCACTATTTTGGAGAAGAAATTCTTCCAAATGTCCAATCTAAACCACCCCTGGGCAACTTCAGGCCGTTTCCTTCAGTCCTATTGTTATTCACTTGGGAGAAGAGGCCAACACCCCAATTTTAGGCTGGGGAAAACACACACACATGCACCCCATCAGCTGGGTATATAAACCAGCCGAGAAGATACTTGGTGGTGGACAAGTTCAAAACCCTATGGGAGATGTTGGCATTCCCCTTTGCCTGGAAGAAGGGGAACATCACTAGATGTCTTGAGCTCTTCATAGAATCATGGGATGGTTTGGCTTGGAAAGGACCTTAAAGATTATCTGGTTCTAACCCCCCTGCCATGGGCAGGGACACCTCCCACCAGCCCAGGTTGCTCCAAGCCCCATCCAACCTGCCCTTCAACACTTCCAGGGATGGGGCAGCCACAGCTTCCCTGGGCAACCAGGATTCTTGCACCCTCCCTAAGCAACGAAGAAGGAATATAGACCTTTCCCATCCAAAAAAACCACCACTTGGGAAGAGAACTCCAAAGGGTATTTACCACCAAGATCACGTCTCGAGAGCACCAGCCAAGATCCCACCTCCACCAGCACCCAAACCTGCCCGTTCCCCACCAAAAAAATTTACCAGGGAGACAATGAGCAGCAGCCCCACGATGGGATCACAGGGAGGGATGAGAAATGGGAGAGGGAAGGGAGAAGGGATCCACAGGGGAGTGCAGATCAGGCTGGTTTTAACCACCCTGTGGCTAATGAACCTGGGGGTATTTGGGGGGGGTATTTTTTTTTGGGGGGGTGGGTATTTCTTTTTTTTTTGGGGGGGGTATTGGTATTTTGGGGTATTTAGGGGGATTATTATTTGGGGATCCACAGCAGGGTGCAGATCAGGCTGGTTAAAACCACCCTGTGGCAAGTGAACCCGGGGGTATTTTTTGGAGGGGGGCATTGGTATTTTGGGGTATTTAGGGGGATTATGAATTTTGGGCTATTTTTTTTTTTTTTTGGGGGGGGGTATTTTTTTGTGGGGGTTAGGGAGAGAGATTCAGTGGCATTATTATTTGGGGTTTTTTTGGGGGCGCTATTTTTGGGGAGCATTATTGTTTTGGGGGAATTTTGTGGGGGGGGACTTTGGGAGGGGAGAATTTTTGGGGGGAGGATGTTTTGGGGGGGATTTTTTGGGTGAGGGTATTTTTTGGGGGGGAAGGTATTTCAGGGGAGGTGAATTTTTTTTGGAGGGGTGAATTATTATGGGGGGAGAATTACTTTTTTGGTGGGGGCAATTACTTTTTTTGGGGGGGAGTTATTTAGGGAGGTTAATTATTTTGGGGGGGAATTATTTTGAGAGGGAATTATTTGGGGGGGAATTTTTTTTGGGGGGGAATTTTTTTGGGGGGAGGGAATTATTTTTGGGGGGGGCAATTATTTTTCGGGGGGGAATTATCTCTTGGGGGGCAGTTATTTTTTGTGGGAGAAAGTTATTTTTTTTGGGGGGGGGGAAGTTCTTTTGGGAAGGGAGAATTAAAGGGCAGGGGAATTATTTTGGGGGCATGAATAATTTTTGGAGAGGAATTTTAAGGGACATGATGGGGGGGGGAAATTGTTTTGGGGGGGTGTTTTCACGGGGGGATCTGGTGGGGAGGGGGATTTGAGGGCGGAGGGGGGGTATTTGTGTGTATTTTCCCCCCCCTGGAGCCCACCCAGCTGCATGTGCCAGGTGAGGTCTTGGTGCAGCTGCAGGTTTATCTGTAGAGGTCACCCAAGGGTTGATTAAAACTGCGATTGCCAAGGAAGGTGATGGGGGGGGGGGGGGAACAGAATGTTAATAAATAAATAAATAAATAAATTTAAACATTCCCATCCTGCAGGTTTGGGTTTGTGGTGTGTTGTGGGTTTGTTGTGTTTTTTTTTTTTGCAGCTGGAGGATGCTGCAGGTCTCGGGAAGCAGCAGAGCAGCACGATGGAGAGGGGAGGGGGGGGGGGGGGAGGAAATAAATTACCCAAAAAGATCACGTGAAATAAATACAATAAATTAAAAAAAAAAAACAAACCAAAAACCCAAAACCCAACACCCAACATTCCAGCACAAACAGCACGACTGGGACGTCTCTCTCCCTCTTCACGACCAAGGAATGTGTGTGTGTGTGTCCCCAAAAAAAACCTCTGCAGCCC